>NC_142944.1:6879582-7129582 GCF_046866305.1 Octopus bimaculoides
CACCAGCCGGATTAAAGCTCTCCACGTGGTCGCTCTACCTGCTAAAAATAGCAGTCATCTCTCAAATCACATAAAAAGAGAAGGGTACATTATTTTTAATGCTACATAAAAAAAAATGTTCACGGCTGAAACACTTGTGATGATAGACCTAAGGTTACATCGTCCGAACTATGCCCTACCGTTTTCCTTTTTTTTTTTGTTTATTTTGTTGTTTTTTAATGTTGTTGCTCTGTGTGTGTGTGTGTGTGATTTCAAATCGGGATGTTACACTTATTGGGATGTCTGTAATTATACGCATACAATATCAGACAGAACTAAACCGCGACTTAAGCTACTGACTAGATAGCCAGGTATTGAATCCGCCTTGCGTTATTTAGATTGCCGGTAGCGAATAACAGATCTTTCTATTTATTTCCAATGTTTCGTCTTTATTTCTGTAAGACTGAAAAGTCGGCAGAATTCTGGTTTAAGCAACCCATATAACACCCCTCATAACTTTTTTTCATTTTGAGGGAATTTTCAGAAAATTTTGGACAATTTGTATTCTACACACGAGAATTCATACGATTATGCAAAGCCCAAAACAAAAAAAAATTGTTTGTGTGATTTAAGGGCTATTTGGCTGTTATTTTTAGCACATCTCACGACCACCTGATACCCTCCTCTTTTCTTTGTCACTGACATTGATGTTTTTCAAAATTTCTCCCCTTAAACGCATTTAACGGTCTGTTAGTGGTGTCTAAGCAAAAAATTCGGACTATCCGTATTTTAAACTCTTATTTTTAAAAATTCGAAAAATATTTTTTTTTTTAATTCGAAAGATTAAAAAAATTCCCAAAATTTTTAAAATTATGAGGGATTATATGGGGTACTTAAACCAGAATTCCAACGAATAGTCTTCGTAAACGGTTGCGATCTTTTGCGAGAAAATATTAACGCAAAATTTATAACTCTACCTCACAACTTGTGAAAAAGAAATTCTAAATATTTATAATGTTACCGAGGTAACAATTAAAGAGGGGGTGGTAAAGCCTGCCTGAAGTCTACTGATCCATCAGATTGAAACTTACCCTGAATTTCGAGGCGTATGCATAACCGAGAGAACAAGACCCACCCTGGCCTGGTTAATCCTCAGTTGTACTTATTACAAACTGAAATGAAGTATCGGCAACTCAGGCAGTCGCCCAGGGCACCAAGTAAGGCGTGACAAAGACAAGGAAATTTCCACGACTGTCAGTTTGTACACGCCGAAGTTCGGCTTGCCCCGGGGTGCACACCCACCCTGGGGCTGACACTGATGCCTATCTCAAGGAAACAACTATCGACCGATCTGAGAATCGAACCAGCGCAGTTGAACGTCCAACTGAGTTACCTACTCCTGAATAAACTTGGGCGTGTGTACGCTAAGCGTAATTCTCATGCAGAATCAGTATGATACAGTGGCAGGGGTGTAGCTTTCGGATCACAGATAAAATCCACTTCAATGGCTTCTATACAATTTCCATCAATCTGACTTCAAGTATGAATCGATCTGAGACAAAAGAAAATTACATATGTCCAAGATGCCACGCAGAGGGATTTAACCCAATATAACGTTTTTTTATGTCCTGTACCCATATGTGCATGTATATGTACATATACATGTAGGATGTACATATATGTATGGATATATGCATATATTTGTATATTATTTATATTATTATATATGTGTATATATATATAAACGATATATGAGTATATGCATATATATGTACATGCATGTACATACCTTCATCTACACATACATATAGATACATATCTGGGTACATGACGTTGCAAAAGAACATGGACAAAATGATAAACAAGGTACAACAAACAAGCAGGCCACATAGAGAACATATCCTTCATCAGCTGCCACCATTAAAACACCGGCGTTTCGAAATATATATATCATCGTCATCATCATTTAATGTCCGTTAAATGGATTGGACGGTTTGACTGGGCTGGCATAGGTTTAGCCAAAAGAAGTCACCTGACAGTAAATCAAAACTATTTAATTCCAAGATTTATGTTTAACAACTGAATGAATTTAATAAAAACATCTAAATATGAAACATCATGAAAATTGTTCAAGCTGATGTCCTTCTTGAGCGACACATTTTCCCATTCGAGTCAATACAGAATTACAGATAATATTTATGGAATTTTGATTTACGGCCGGGTGATTTCTTGCCAACCCTGTATATATGTCTGTGCACATCTTTCAATGCAATGTATGCCAGAAGGTTTGCAAATCTAATGGAGGCCTCAAAAGACATTTTAAGATCCACAAAGATCAGAACTTCTCTGCAGCTCTTAATGGTCTAAATCGGATATGCAATCTATGTGGGTGTCTTTTCAAAACATTGTCTGGTTTTAAAAGCCACATCAGGCGCCATGATGGTTCTAAGGTGTAGGTACAGGAGGTGGTCAAACTCTGCATAAGGAGTAGACAACCACCACCATATATATATATATATATATATATATATATATATATATATATATATTGTAAATATATAATGCATACGTATGTGTAGAGAGGTTATGTGTTTCTGGCCGTTGAAGTTTGACGAGTCGCTTAACAAGTAAGCACCTTATATGTGCGAAACCAGTGGTCACTCACCGACCGGCCATTACAAACAATCTTCTATATATATATATATATATATATATATATATATATATATATATATATATAATCAGTGGGAACTGGTCAAACTCATTATGGAACGAATCTGTTAAACGTTATATGCTCAGAGAAGACTTCATGCAATTGGGTGGCTTTGGATAAAGACACCATACCAGTGGTTTGCTGCTAGTGAGATGCAAGGTGAGGCTTGATCCACCCCCGGTTGAGTAAGCTGGCCGAGGGTGTCTGATATTCAAAGACCCGGAATTCCCATGCGACTCCATGAACGTTAATGACAAAGCATCCTAGAGTAGTGCTACTCAAAGTGGTCGTCCGTGGACCGGTGCCGGTACGCGAGCCATCAGCTGCCGGTACGCGACGAGTTTCCAGAAAAGAAAGAAACATTATTCTGTTGTGTTTGAGGAGTCTTTCTCCTTTAGTGCCTTATAATTTAACACACTCACCGGTAAAATTTCCACTTATATCTTTTTTATTTTTCTAAAAACTATCGAAAAGGTTGCAAGACGCAACGAAAATTTTAGAAAAATAAAAAAAGAAATAAGCAGAAATTTTACCGGTGAGTGTGTTAAATTATAAGACACTAAAAGAGAATGACTCTCCCCAGACACAACAGAATATGCTTCAACACACGAACTCACATAAAGAATCTTGCAAACCAAATCCAAAAACGAAAGAAATATGTAATATTGTATTATTTGTATACAATATAAATATAATATTTTAAAAATTGTCAACTTTTATTATATTCATTAATATATATTGTTTCCGGTATAAATTAATATTACTAAGAAATATTAATGGTCCCTGGCACATTGGGGGGAGGGAAACTGCTGGTACGCCACATCAGATAGTCTGAGAAGCACTGTCCTAGAGCATCTGCGAGATGTGTCTTAAAACTAACTTTGATACCAAAACAGTGTCATACAGACGTGTGTGTGTGTGCAATTTTGTATTATGTAGGCGTTTCTGTTTGTGTAAGCCTAATTGTGTTTGTCACTTGGCATCTCACTCGTTCACAGGAAAACAAATGAGAATTGAGCTATCAAATTGCATCAAACTATCTCTTTCTGCAGAGCAAACTGTATTTTGTTACTTTATGTTGTATGTAATATCAGGATTGATATTGCAAGTTTCTCTTGAAACGTTCGTGCGAATCAGTTCTGGTATGTGCATGTGTGTGTGTGTGAGCGCGCTCTCCTTTATAAGCAAAGAAAAGGAGAAAATAAGAAAGAAAAAATAAGCGCAAATTTTAAAGTTGAATTACTCATAGAAAAAACTTGTTTAAAATGTCAACTTACGACTAATTTTTAATGGATTAAAATATCACCTGACATCTTGATTCAGCACACCTGTACAGGTAAAAGCTAAAGATAATATTTATTTTTTCCTTCCATTTTTTAAAAATTCTCATATGCTGCTTACCCGTGTGAAAGGACATGATCTTTCCCATTATCGGAGAGAACAATCTTCACTGAGGAGGTGTAATAAGATTGAAACATGTCCATTCCTTTCACCGGTTGGCTTTAAAGACCAGGTTTATTCCAATCCATATTTAAAGACCAGATCTACTTCAATCCAAACTCCAGTTCTTGATTGGAGTAAACCAGATCTACTCCAATCCAGAAATTTCGTTCAACTTATTGGAGTTACCTAAATTGTTTTGTATTTTATTCGGTGACATGCATGTCAACACATGTAGCCAACACAGTTACATGAAAACAATGCAATAATCCCTCACGATTAATGAATTATAGAGAAAGAATTGGCAGGAAGTGGTGGCATTGTTCCCATCGATTCACTTGGATTATATGAACCAATTCCTTCTTTGAGAAGAGCCATTTGATTCTACCAATAACCCTTTCTACTAAAGGCACATTGCCTAAAATTTTGGGAGAGAGGACTAATCGATTACATTGACTCCAGTGTTTCACTGGTACTTAATTTATCGAGCCCCGAATTTGAACTCAGAACGTTGCGACTATCTGCCGAACGAAATGAAGTACATTCTATACATTGCTTATGTCACAAACACTGTTAGCATAAAATTATGGAGTATGATTGTCGTCACTTCCAGTTTTCTTTTTCACAATTTTCTTCTTTTTTTTTTTTTCCTTTTTTTTAAATATATATATACGATGGTAAGCTGCATGTTAACCAAACCCTAGCCGGCCTGCTCGTGACCTTTTCGCTCCACGCCCCATTTGAATTTTTAAAAAATAACAATAAAGTGTTCCTCACCATGAATAAAACTTTATTGCAAGCTTTATTCACTTATGTCCCGTTCTGGAGTAACCTACTGAAATATTTTCAAGCCTTACTTGTGGGGGCGTGCACTCCACCTTGAAAAATAGACCCATCCTGCTTTCTTGCTTTTTGTATATCAACCACCATGAACCAAGCCCTTCCTTTCTGTTTTAAGATGTGTATGATCTGAGAGGAAATTGGTAGCTATTTTTAACAGACCAAGCGATCACATATAGCGGATATAGGCAACGTTGTTCGAGAAGAAAGTCGCATGAGACATTGACTTATCACCAGAGAGGCTGCTCTACTAAAAAATATTTTAAATATTATTTCCTCGTGGAATTAGGCGTACTATATTGAAAGTCCCGCTGGCTGCCGTTTGCCCATGACTGATATAGAGGCTCTCTCGTTGGTTCGTCTGCTCATTTGTGTATTGCTCTAATGCACATTGAATTTAAAAAAAAAAAGAATGAAAAGAAAAAAAACTTGGGATGAAAATAAGTTCATAACAGTAGTATGTTCGCATTTGAATTGAAGGTGTGGAGGCTCGTCGCCGATAGAAACACTTGACCAAGTTAGATAGCGAGTTTCAATGAAATGCAGTTCTAGAAGATATACTTACATTTTGCTGAGTATAAATTACAGAGGATGGTGGGGGGAAGGACGAAGGATAGGAATTGACATGGTATGTAAAAATGTAAGCATGTGGTTGTGTCAGTAATTCACAAAAAGCAGCATTTCTAGTGGTGGTAGATGTGGAGACGTTGGTAAGGAAATACTGTTTTGCTTTTGTGTCATGTGAGAAACGATTAAAAGAGACAGACACCCAGGCAATGAATTCTTGTCTAAGACATTTTATGCATCTTATGCAACACGTTTAAACTACATCAAAGAAAGAAAGAAAGAAAAAAAAAGAAGAAAGAAAGATGTGGTCATGTTTGTTAAACCAGGAGGTAAAAATGACTTGTACGGATATTGTAAACTAAAACTTTATATTTTCCCTGTAGCAAGATCTTCGCGAGCTGTTTATCTTGCCACATCTTTAGAAAGTTGGCGATTGTAAGAAATGCTCAGTTAATTTGAAGACGATAAATTTTTTCTGAGAGATTAAATTCGAAGTATGGCAAGTGGAGTAGCCTCATATAAAACCATGTTGTGTGTACGTGTGCGCGCGCGCGCGTATATATATATATATATATATATATATATATATATATATATATATATGTGTGTGTGTGTGTGTTTGCTTGTTTGGTGTGTGTATGAGGTTTTCAAAAAACCAATGGCATTCCTACACGTCTGTACCCCTACCGAACTTTGTTCCCTCGCAACTTCTAGAAAAATGGATATTTTTTAATGAAATTTTCTATAAATACGCTTCAGATGCTGTAGATTCCAATTGCATCGGAATATGTTATGAGAAACTATTCTATGTGTTGAAGGAGTTTCAGAAAATCCACATGCGTTGGAACTAAGCCCTTCCTCATAACTTTCAGAAAAATGGGTATTTTTTAATGAAATTTTGTACAAGAACTTTTCAGGGTGTGTAAATTACGATTATGTCGGAAATTTGTGAAAAGAAAAATAGCGAGCACGCACACCTACATACTGACACACATCACAATATTTTTCGAAATTTCAAGTCTCATTTTGTAGATATGTGTAACGTGTGTATGAATGTGTATGTACCCTCCAAATTTAATTTTCTTATTAAATTTCGATATAATTGTAATCTACTCACTCTGAATGGTATTTATAGAAAATTCTATTAAAAATTACCCATTTTTCTGAAAGTTATAAGTAAAGAAAGCCGCCTCGTGTGAATTTTCCTAAAACTCCTCTCCCACCCTCGGAAAAATGGTTTTTTCACCACATATTCCGATAAAATCAGAATCAACACCAATCTGAAGCCACCATGAACCAAGCCCTCCCTTTCTGTTTTAAGATGTGTATGGTCTGAGAGGAAATTGGTAGCTATTTTTAACAGACCAAGCGATCACATATAGCGGATATAGGCAACATTGTACGAGAAGAAAGCCACATGACTTTATTGTCACATATCTTCCAGATATTTTTCTGGAAGATATGTAACAACAAAGTCAGAGGTGTACACGTGTATAGGAATGCCAAACCGATAACAGAACTTATTCTGTTGTATGTTAGAATTATTTACTCTTTAGTGCAGTGGTTACCAAAGTGGGCGGTATTGCCTCCTTGGTGGCGTGGAAAGTTCCAAGGGGCGTTGAAGAAAAGTGTGGCAATAATGGAGTAGCGATTCATCTAAAAACAACAAAATAATGGATTCGTTAAGTTTTATTTGTGAAAATACAACTGCTTGGAATTTGCTTCAGAAAGAGGTCTATGCTTGTGATGGTTAGTTGGGGTGGTGGCAGTAGGAATGTCGCCTGGGTGTCAAGGAGGCGGCAGCCAGAAAAAAGTTTGGGAACCTCTGCTTTAGTACAAACGACACGTGTTCGAGTACAAATTCCGCCGAGATCGACTTTACCTTTCATTCCTTCAGGATCGATAAAATAAGTAGCAGTTGAACATTGGAGTCGATGTAATCGACTTACTTCCCACCCCGAAATTGCTGGCCTTGTGCCAAAAATTGAAACTATTATAATTATTATCAATCAAGGATTTTGATGAGTTTTGTTTTGAAGGGGGCTTATGTTAATAATTACTAATTAATTATTGTTACTCTTTGGAGCTATTTCACGTGTTCGTGAGATATAATGTCATTGTTTAGGCGCAAGTGTCGCTACTTATCTTTACTCTCACTTTTACTCTTTTACTTGTTTCAGTCATTTGACTGCGGCCATGCTGGAGCACCGCCTTTAGTCGAGCAAATCGACCCCAGGACTTATTCTTTGTAAGCCTAGTACTTATTCTATTGGTCTGTTTTGCCGAACCGCTAAGTTACGGGGACGTAAACACACCAGCATCGGTTGTCAAGCGATGTTGGGAGGACAAACACAGACACACAAACATATACACACACATACACATACATATATATATATATAGGTTCAAAAAAGAAAAACGACAAAAAAAACAACAAAAAACAACAACGCGAGGACGTGATACAGATTGTGTTACTGGACGCTCGGGAAAGGAAAGAAAGAGAATTTGACGTTTCGAGCGGAGCTCTTCGTCGGAAACATAAGACAGTCCAAAGAAGGGAAGACGGAGGAAGAAAAAATCGACAACGATATCCACGAGATATATATATATATATATATATATATATATATATATATATATATATATATATATATATATATATATATATATATATACGACAGGCTTCTTTCAGTTTCCGCCTGCCAAATCCACTCACAAGGCTTTGGTCGGCCTGAGGCTATAGTAGAAGACACTTTGCCCAAGGTGCCACGCAGTGGGACTGAAACCGGGACCATGTGGTTGGTAAACAAGCTACTTACCACACAGCCACTCCTGCGCCTTTGCAAACTTTCTCTTCGTAAAAGTGATTGATGTCACCGAGGGTAGTAAACTGACAGGTAGAGTACAGAAGAAGAGTCCATAGAAGAAACAATCCGTATTGAAACTATTTCGTTGCAAGGAGTGTGTGGTGGGGTGGGAAATACGTTTCAGATACATATCGTTCTTCAGAGAGAGAGAGAGAGGGTGGGGGAATAGGTGCCAGAATAATACTTTCAGATGTAGAGATACGGATAAGAAATCGAAAGAAGTGATGTGAAGGAAGAGAAGGAAAGAGACTGTGTGAGTGAAGTGGGAGAAGATAAAGTGTGAGGGAGGAGTGATCAAAGTTTGGCACAATACACGTAGAGAGAGAGAGAGAGAGAGAGAGAGAGACAGGTGAAGTGAAGTAAGAAGTTAAGTGAGAAAGCAGTAACAACGACAGCCATAGCCTTTGATTTCCACAAATACCTTTGTTGTTTTTGTTCAGGTATCCTTCAAGTATCGATAAAATATACTGGGATTTTCTCAGTTAATTATATTCTCAGCAAATATTTGATGTTGTTGTTGTTACTAGATAAAAAGAAATCAATTAAAAAAAATATCACAAAAAGAGTAAAACTTGGTCTGTAACCTATTGAAAGGCAATTGCAGAGAAGTTGAGTTAGAAATGTGTGTGCGTGTGTGTGTGTGGCGAGAGAGAGAGAGAGAGAGAGAGAGAGAGAGAGAGAGAGAGAGAGAGAGAGAAACAAATAGAGTAAGAGAGACAGATATACCGTTTACTGGTTTCAGTTATTGCACTGCAGCCATGCTGGAGCACCACCGTGAGGAGTTTCAGTCAAACAAATCGACACTGGTACATATTTTTTCTTTTTCACTCTTTTAAGCCTAGTACTAATTCTATCAGTCACTTTTGCTGAACCACTAAGTTACAGGAATGTAAAGAAACCAACACCGGTGATGGAGAATAAACACACACACACACACACACACATCCGTCTGCCAAATCTACTGTCAAGGCTTCTTTCGGTCTGAGGCTATAGCAGAAAACACTTATCATATATATGTATGTATAAATATATGTATGCATGTATATATGTGTATATATATGTGTACATATTGGATATACATCAATATATATATATATATATATATATATATATATATATATATAAACATATAAATCTATATGTATACATATACATGTATACATATACATGTGTACATATACATATACATATATATATATATATATATATATATATATATATATATATATATATATATATATATATATATACATATATATATATATAATATTAGGGACAAAATCCAAAATTACAGGTAAAAACTCAATTAAAATCAATTTATAAAAAATCAAAATTAAATTGAGCTTTATCTTTATCTTATGATATTTACTTTGTTTTATATTATACTTATTTATTGTGCTTTTAATTATTAATTTTTCTATATGTGACTGGATTTTCATGGATGAATTCATGAACCTTGGTTCTTTTCCCTAAAACTATATATATATATATATATATATATATATATATATATATAGACATACACACACATATAGACATGCATACAAATATTTCTGTGATATATACATATATAAACATATAAATATATATATATAGATGTATATATATATATATATATATATATATATATATATATATATATATATATATATATATATATATATATATATATATATATATATATATATATATATATATATATATATATATATATATATATATATACATCTATACATATACATGTAAACTATACATCTATATATATATATACGTATGTACAGAGGTAGACATATATATACACATTATATATATATATATATATATATATATATATATATATATATACACACATTATATATATATAATATATATATATATGTACGCATGTATGTATGTACGTATGTATGCATGTATATATGTGAGGCAATAGTTTCAGTATTAATAGTGAAACTATTAAACTGAAAGTATGTCTCATTACAATACAGAGATATTACTGTTTCACTTTTGACACATAATACTGAAATAGTGTAAGAGATAAGAGATTGTTCCGGGCTCACGTTAGGCGAGAAGTTGAAAATTCCTTTGACCCATGACACCGGATGAACACTAAGTAAGGCATGTGTGAAATTTAAATGAAATCGGTTCTGTAGTTCACGAGTTTTAGGAATTCACAAAAACGGATAGACAGGCAGATCGACAGACATTTTCATCTTTATGTATATAGATTATAGAGGGATGGAGAGACAGAAAGAGAACAGAGTGTGGAGTGGAAGAAATTGTATATAAATTTAAGAACTTACTGTGGAAATGGCTGCGAAGTGTTTGATTATAAATGAATAAAAATAAATACACATTATGTACATGACATCAACAAGTGAACAGTACGTAAACACACGAGAAATAAGTACAGGACAAAATACCAAATGAAAATAACTCACTCATCAGTTGTCTACTGTTTTACTACTCCCTATTTCGTGCTTTTAACGACAAGATAGGAAAATTTCATAAGACAGCAGCATCCAGAAATTTTAAAAATATAAAATTTGTGGAGAGTTAGGGCTTCAAATGAACAAGCAACAACAAAAACAGATTGGACGTACAAAGTGAACACAAAGAAAATATATAAACACAAACGAGAAAAAGCACAGAAGAAAATAAACAATACGCAACAAGTACAGGACATCACCAATGGGTGAAAAATATGTAAACACACGAGTCATAAGTACAGGACACAATACGAAATCATACACAATAAGTACAGGACATAACTAACAGGTGAAAATACATGAACACACAAGCGATTAGTACAGGACAAAATACCAAACCATACGCAATAAGTACAGGGCATCAATAACAGGTGAAAAATACATGAACACACGAGAGATAAGTACAGAACAAAATACCAAACCATACGCAATAAGTACAGGGCATCAATAACAGGTGAAAAATACATGAACACACGAGAGATAAGTACAGAACAAAATACAAAACCATACGCAATAAGTACAGGGCATCAATAACAGGTGAAAAATACATGAACACACGAGAGATAAGTACAGAACAAAATACAAAACCATACGCAATAAGTACAGGGCATCACTAACAGGTGAAAAATACATGAACACACGAGAGATAAGTACAGAACAAAATACAAAACCATACGCAATAAGTACAGGGCATCAATAACAGGTGAAAAATACATGAACACACGAGAGATAAGTACAGAACAAAATACAAAACCATACGCAATAAGTACAGGACATCACTAACATGAAAAGTACATGAAAACACAAGAGATTAGTATAGGACAAAATACCAAACCATACGCATTAAGTATAGGACATAACTAACTGGTGAAAAATACATGAACACACAAGAGATTAGTATAGGACAAAATACCAAACCATACGCAATAAGTATAGGGCATCACTAACATGAAAAGTACATGAAAACACAAGAGATTAGTATAGGACAAAATACCAAACCATACGCAATAAGTACAGGACATCACTAACAGGTGAAATATACATGAACACACAAGAGATTAGCACAGGACAAAATACCAAATGAAGATAACTCACTCATCAGTTGTCTACTGTTTTACTACTCCCTATTTCGTGCTTTTAACGACAAGATAGGAAAACTTCATAAGACAGCAGCATCCAGAAATTTTTTAAATATAAAATTTGTGGAGAGTTAATTCTTCAAATGAACAAACAACAGCAACAGAGTGGACATACAAAGTAAACAATTGACAAAGACAAACAATAAATGCCGTTAGGGCAAGATGAATTGAAATATTGAAACTTTGGGCTTCACAGAGGCAAAGTGGCTGAGTTTTCTTAAGTGTTGGACCTCACTAAGGCAATGACCGAGACCTTTGGCATTATGTCATGCTTCAGAGGAAGACCCATTAAGCCGAACAAAATCACAGTCATGGCAGATACTGGTGTTACACTAACGGCACTCATGCTGGTAGCACATAAAAATACCCGTTGCACTCTCAGAGTTTTTGGTGTTATGAAGGGTATCCAGCCATAGAATACTATGCCAATTCAGACTAGAGTCTGGTCCAGCTTGCCAGTCTTGGTCAAACCGTCCATCCCATGCCAACATGTACAACGGATGTTAAATGATAATGATGATAATGCTGATTATATAATATATATTAATCAAAGGACATACTGAGTATGTCCACCTGCTGGAAAGAACAATCAAAATTCTTATTTAAACCGCCAAAAAAATAACACTTATAATAACTACAGAAATCAACCGTCTTTAAGCATTAGACATACTCAATATGTCCTTTGATTAATATAAATTTTAATCCTTTAGCTATTTGATGCTTTTTCAAGCCTGCAGTCACCTATATTATTAATTCTGTTATTATCAATTTACTTATATTACCCTGGATAATAAGAGAAGTAATGATATCTTTGGAAATATTTTATGCTGAATTATTTGTTCCTTATTGAAATACATACATACATACATAGATACATGCTTACATGCATACATACATACATACACACACACACACACACACACACACACACACACACACACACACATATATATATATATATATATATATATATATATATATATATATATATTATATTATATTATATTACTCTTTTACTTTTTTACTTGTTTTAGTCATTTGACTGTGGCCATGCTGGAGCACCGCCTTTAGTCGAGCAAATCGACCCCCAGGACTTATTCTTTGTAAGCCTAGTACTTATTCTATCGGGCTCTTTTGCCCAACCGCTAAGTTACGGGGATGTAAACACACCAGCATCGGTTGTCAAGCCATGTTTGGGGGGGGGGGGGGCAAACACAGTCACACAAACACATACACACACACATACATATATATATATATATATATATATATATATATACATAATAACATTAGAGACAAAATCCAAAATTACAGGTAAAAACTCAATTAAATTCAATTTATAAAATTTTTTAATTAAATTGAGCTTTACAGATTAAAATATATATAAATATATAGTTTTAGGGAAAAGAACCAAGTTTCATGAACTCATCGATGAAAATCCACAGTCACATATAGAAAAATTAATAATCAAAAGCACAATAAATGAGTATAATATAATACAAAGTAAATATCATAAGATAAAGATAATAAAATGACTACATGTGTTTCATAACTAATTTTCAAATAGAAAATATACATATATATATATATATATATAACGGGCTTCTTTCAGTTTCCGTCTACCAAATCCACTCACAAGGCTTTGGTCGGCCCGAGGCTATAATATATATATATATATATATAGGGAGAATTCACAAAAAAAACACAAGACGAAGACAGGTGGTGTAGACAGATGTATTAGTTTAATGCTCAGGATGTGGAAAAGTCTTTAATGTTTCGAGCCTACACTCTTCCACAGAAAGGAACACTGAAAGAAACAGGGAGAGAAAATAAAGAGAGAGAAAATATATATATATATATATAAATTATTTCTTAATCTTTGGATTTTTTAAGTATGCTAGGCCACTGGTCTAAATTGATATTAATTAATTAATATTAATTTCTATGCTCATTATTTAACTTTTATATATATATATATATATATATATATATATATATATACATATATATTGGGCTTCTTTTAGTTTCTGTCTACCATATATATCCACAAGGCTTTGTTGACCTGGAACTATTATAGAAGATACTTTTCCAAGCTATGACACAGTGAGACTGAACTCAAGATCACATGGTTTAGAAGCCAGCTTCTTACCACACAGCCATACTTGTTCCTATATCTGTTTTCAATTATTTGTGTTCTGACATCACTGTCTATGACAACATTGGTGCCAAGTCTGTGGCCTTTTCCTTGGGTAACTCTGGAGGGAGACTTGCTTGCATGGATAACTGCTAATCTTCGTCAGAAACTCTTACCCAGGTCGGCATATACATGTGCAAATGCATAATCAACTTTCACTGACAGAAGCCTTCTTTTCAGAAAAATTTAGTGTGGAAAGATATAATGGATAGAAATATTGCTGATTCTCTTTATGAATTACATGGAAAAAATCATACAATATACTTTTTCGAGTTGATGAAATTAAATACTGCTTCTTACTGTATGCACACTGTCTATAACCCAGTTACTGCAGATGGTATCTTTTATTGACTTGCTGCATTAATCAGCCATGCTGTGTTAGTTATCATGTTTCTCACACACTAAGTCCATAAGAGATGTTATCTCGGGACAAACCCTGTTGTAACTGGCCTATCAACAGTGTATATACATTAAGTGTAATGTATAGATGGCTGTTTTATCAGAGTTATGATCTTTAACCTTTATGACAAAATTCTATCAGTCCACAAACAGTCTGTCAGTCAGATTCAGGCAGACTATTTCTTTACCTTTAATTATGAGATTTATAATTAATTATAATTAATTATCTGTCTTGATTATATGATATTCTATTATTCAATGTCAAGACTTGAAAATTAGTATTTTCAAATCAAACGTTTATTTTAATCCTTTCTGTAATCTAAAACCTTAAACATTGTGAAAAACACAATTTTAAATTCCCCTACAGAAGACAGTTAGTTTTCAATTGTGTTTTCTTTCTTTTCATTTTCGTTTTTTTTTTTTTTTTTTTTTAATTTTATTTTTAGAAATGGTATTCATACTGCACATACTGCAGGGAATATCCATTTAGTTGTTCATCTGCTAGAAACAGCAGCCAATTCTCCCTGAAATCATATCTACTGATTCAGAAAAAAATTTACACTATGCCAAGAAAAATGAAAACTGATGATCCTAGTTTGTTCAATTAGGGCTGACTTGAAGCTCAACAACAACAGCAATTATCAGCATAAATGAAAAGACAGACATACCTCAACTTAGGTTGCTTTGAGTTGTCTCTTTTAACTTTACCTCATTTTTTTTTTTTTTCAAAAATTAATGGAGAAAAAAATAAAGGTCAACTTCAATCAATATATTTGATTTTATGTTAGTCTCAGCAAACATTTAAAAAAACATACATAATTAAAAAAAAAAACACATAAAGACCCAATACTGAAGTGAAAATCAAATGAAATACATACAAAAATATGTACAAATCATTTATTAAAACAAATATAAACTAATAAACTTTTTTAAATGCCTTTTTAATGTTATGTCACTTTTTGAGATAAGTTACATCTTAGAACCAATTACCAGATGTAAGCTGAGGTATACTTGTATATGTTATCTCAAGATGAGTATTGAAAACCAAAATGTCCCAGCCGATGGAGTACAATGCTACACCAAAGAAGTTCATCATTAATATCATACCGCTTATCAGAAGTATCAACTCCTCAACATTTTGATTATTCTGTCAGATGTAGTGCTTATCTATTCTCATTATTTTGAATTAATCATGGATTATCTTGTAGCTTTGAGATTTCAGTGATGTGACTATTTTTAGGATGACATTGTAAGGTAAGTGTGAGAAGCCAGAAATGGTTGGTTTAACCCTTTAGCATTCAGATTATTGTGTTAGATGTAAGTACTTATTCTCATTGTTTTGAATTAATCATGGATTATCTTGTAGCTTTGAGATTACAATGATGTGATTGTTTAGTTTTAGAATAATAATGTAGGGTAGGTGTGAGAGGCTGGATCTGGCAGGTTTGAATGTAATACAGGCAGAATATTTGGGCAGAATATGGCTAGTTTAAATGCTAAAGGGTCAAATCATTAGCATTCAGATTAGTCTGTCAGATGTAATGTTTATTTTTGAATTAATCATGGATTATCTTGTAGCTTTGATATTTCAGTGATGTGACTATTTTTAGGATGACATTGTAAGGTAAGTGTAAGAAGCCTGAAATGGTTGGTTTAACCCTTTAGCATTCAGATTACTCTGTCAGATGTAAGTACTTAGTCTCATTGTTTTGAATTAATCATGGATTATCTTGTAGCTTTGAGATTTCAGTGATGTGATTGCTTATTTTTAAAACAATATTGTAGAGTAAGTATGGAGTGGGGCTGTATCTGACTGGTTTTAACATAAAACAAGTAGAATATTTGGGTTGAATATGACCAATTTAAATGTTAAAAGGTTAAAGTAACTAACAAACTGCTTTACAGAAGTGAGTTAAAGCTTTTTGCATTCTGGGATCAAATCCCACCAGAGTTGATCACCTCATAATTATGTTAGAATACAACCTAGTGTTACTACAGCTGTTTGCCTATAACCAAGATACTTATCTCTTTGTGGCTGAGTTCATCTAATTGTATGTCAGTACCACAGACCTGTATAATTAATAATGTTGTTATTGTTGTTGGTGTTTCTATTGTTGTTGTTGATTAGATCTTATCAAAATGACCCTCTAGCTATGACTATGCTCTCTCTTTATTTTTTAAACCCCGTGTACCTGGGACTATATCACTTAATGTTATGTGGGGATTTTTGGGGGTTTTTTTTTTTTTTTTGGTAAGGCCGTTGGGTGTGATTTGAAAGTGATTTCACTAATTGTTTCCAGCAGGTTAACCATTGTTGATTCATACTAACTTGAAAGTATTTTTCAATTGTATAGATTGTAATTCAGCAGCAGTGCCCCAGCATGGTCACAGCTCTTGAGCTGAAGCTAGTTAAAGAGCAGTAGAACCCAAAAATTTGACAAATGTCTCTTTAGCTCAAAGTGCTGCTGAGTTCAAGTTCTCTTGTAGCCTTGGAGAAAGTAACAGAAACCATCCCAGTATACTTCAGTCATGATTTTCTTCAGGAAGCACCAGACTTTCAAGATTTCTCTAACAACATAATACACAGACATCTCAGAAGTAAATAGACACCCCACATTATAATGTTTTATCTATGTGGATACTACTCAATTGTATGATCTCCAAACAAGTTAAATCATTAAAAACTGCAAAATTCATGTCTACTAAATCCTAGATTAAGTATTTAAATTTATCTGATGACGTTTTGCTTCTAGAAATTAATCTTTCAAAAATGATGATGTCTAATTATTTTTGAGATGTCTGAGTAGATTTAAAAGAGGAGCTAACAACACACCACTGTCAAGATGATTTTATACAACTTAGATATTTGCTTTTAGTTGTTGTTCTTTTATTAAAGGAATTAATGGTTTGCAATATATTATAATTAAAACAAAGAGGATAATTGTTTTCTAAATCTTAAATTCAACATATTTAATAATGTCTTATTTTTTAGGAAAAATTCATTAAATCAAAACAATTCTTTGATTGTATTATTAGAACTAATAGTAAACATCATGTGTCATATTACATGGAACAAAACAATATTAGCACTTTGCTGAAGAGTTGCATCAGCTTCCACTGCAATTATAGTGAAAAACAATAAAAAAAAAAAGCAGGGATTTCATTCTCTTCCTTCCTTACAATTGGTAAAATCTGACCACATTAATTGTTTCATATCAAAACATCTTTTCATGAAATTGTAGACAACAGATGGTGAAAATAATATCAGATGTTTGTGTTTCTCCATGTTACCTAGCAACACTTCATTGATATTCAAATTAAAACATCAATAAAAATAATGGAAAAAATTTTTGTTAAAAAGGACAGTTTGGGTTCTCTTATTCTTGGAACATTCACCCTAAGAGAGAAGTCTTTTGTTACTAACAAAGATAATAGCTCTCTGAACTTTCTCCAGCCTGTTCTTATTCTGGCAACTACCCTTTCAGAACATCCTCCTCCACTGATAATTAGGTCACCTAGGTAACAACAACCATCTACTACCTTTACGGATTCCCCTGGGCATTTGAGGAAATCTGTTTCCTGTGTTCTTGGCATCTATTGTTCCACTGCACCTATTTATGTCTCCATAGCTTGAACTGGGTACACTGTATAGAATTTCTACCTACACTTTTTCTACAATATCAAGTAGAGCTGTTTTCCTGAAGGGATTAGTGGTTTGTTTTCCTGCTTTCTACAACTTCAGTCTTTACTAAGTTAACTTTAAAAGTCCTTTGATTCCAAGTTTTGCTTCCATATCTATTTAATTTAATTTCTAATTCTACTACAGATTCAGCTATAAAAACAAAGTTACCTGTATAGAGAAATTCTTACAGACAACCAGTCTTAAATTTAAGGTAAGATATGATAAATTCATTTTATTACTGTAGCACAAGTTAGTTGTTTAGGACAGACACTGACCAGTTAAGGTTAGCATTGTGCAAATTCAAACAACAACTTCTGGTCAAATCTAAAGCGTGTCTAAAAACTAAAAGTTGAGTGAGTTGCTGTGAAGACATTGAACCATTACCAATGTATTCTCAAGCTTCTCATTCTGTCAGCTTCATTTAGAAGCTGGAAGGTAACTTGTTCAATTTCTTAGTCACTATGACTACTGAGCTAAGTTTTTTTTTAGCAAGTCAAAATCATTATGCCCACTTCTTCACTTGGCATTCGTCTTCTTTTCCAAGCCATTATGAAGCATATTATATCGTTTTACTATGTTTGCTGAAATTGGCTGCTTCTGCAAGACTAGTTGTCCGGCCTTGTACTATGGGATTCCTATCCAGTACCAGACTAAAGAACCTCTAAAAACTAGTAAGTGCAACCAAATATATTCCTGTCTGACTGAAGGTCCAAATTTTGGTTCTTTATACACACACTGAATTTTCTTGCAATACACGTTTGTTTAGCGTTGTTTTGAAAAACCGTAAATAAAAGTGTCACATTTTGAACTTGAATACAACTCACTGCCTTCTGATTCTTTCTTTGTAGCTTCTGTTGAACATTTATTTTTGCTAAAAATTCTTCTGTTATGGCCTGAAAGACTACGTCAAATAAGAAATGACTGAAAACCAAACCCCAGTGTACTCCTACCTGCACACTAAACTCACTGTTATACTCTTTGCTAGCTCTCACCTTACTGACTGCACCTCTGTACATGGCTTGTACAGCTCTCACCAACAATTTGTGTGTAGGAGAGTGATGATATATAGAGAGAAAGGAGGAGGTGGAGGTGGAGGAGGAGGAGGAGGAGGAGGAGGAGGAGGAGGAGGAGGAAGAAGAGGAGGAGGAAGAGGAGGAGGAGGAGGAGGGTTGTGGTTGTGGTGGTGGTGGTGGTGGTAGTGGTGGGGTGGTGGGGGGGGGGGGGGGGGTAGTTTTGATGATTTAAGTGAATATATGTCTGTGTATGTGTCCATGAGTATGAATGAAATGATAAATAAATGAATGAACAGACAGGTACATATAAAAATCTAAATTGTATTAACAAACAGGTAGGTAATTGGTAGGACTGGTGCGTGGACAGGATACTTCTGTAATGAGAAGAGGCCTTTGTAGTTACAGGACAGAAAGGTAAAAGAAGAGAAACAGTATGTCGTTGAACTAGTTGTTGTAGTATGTTGGTGATTGAATCTTTGCTAAATTAGCCATATGGCCTTATTTTGGATGTGGCATAAGATACTAATGTGCAGCAGCAGTATTCTAGATATGCAAACAATAGTGTAATTTTAAACCTGCTCATGTCAAAGTAAGAAATTGATCTTTTCTCTAAATGTTTAAAATTTTTCTAGTATGTTCTTATATAAATTTTGGAAGATTTATTGAAGATGACCCAATATGTTAGCTACTTCATATGTTAAATATCTATGTTAGATATGTAAGATATTTTTTCTAGTTATATTGCTAACTAAATTGTTTATCATATCAAGAGAGGAGTTTGTGTCCATCATATATATATCATCATCATCATCATCGTTTAACATCTGCTTTCCATGCTAGCATGGGTTGGACGATTTGACTGAAGACTGGTGGACCAAATCGTCCAACCCATGCTAGCATGGAAAGCGGACGTTAAACGATGATGATGATGATGATGATGATGATGATGATGATATATATCATGGACACAAACTCCTCTCTTGATATGATAAACAATTTAGTTAGCAATATAACTAGAAAAAATATCTTACATATCTAACATAGATATTTAACATACACACATATATATGTATGTATGTCTATATATATAATCATCATCATCATTTAGCGTCCATTGTCCATGGACGGTTTGATCAGGGCTGGTAAGCTGAGGGGCTGCACCAGACTATAGTCTAATTTGACATGGTTTCTATGGCTAGATACCCTTCCTAACACCAACCACTCTGAGAGTGTAATGGGTGCTTTTTACTTGCCATCGGCATGGATGCCAGTTGTGTGAAACCAATGTCTGCCACAAGTACAATTTCATTTAGTTTGATGGGTCTATCTTCTCAAGTGCAGGCTGTGTGTTGTGTTCTTGAGCAAGACACTTTATTTCCCATTACTCCAATTCACTAATCTGTAGAAATGAGTTGTGACACCACTGGTGCCAAGTTGTATCAGCTTTTGCCTTTCCCTTGGATAACATCAGTGTGCATGGGCGACTGCTGGTCTTTTATAAACAACCTTGCCTGGACTTGTGCTTGAGAGGGTAACTTTCTAGTTGCAATCCCATGGTCAGTCATGACCGAAGGGGGTCTTTACTATATATATATATATATATATATATATATATATATATATATATATATATATATATATATATATTGTCAGTAGTTCATATAACTGAAAAAGAAACACACTCTAAAACATTAAAGCAATAATATATTTAGAAGGCTGATTGTTATGACTGGTCAAAGAGTGACCATTGGTTTCACAGCTATAAAGTGCTTTAACTGCCCTTTCTAGCATGTAAGGTGTCCTGTTAAAGGTCACCTCTTTTGTGTATAAATATGTACACTATTTTATGTGTGTGTGTGTGTATGTATGTATGTGTGTATATATGTATGTATGTGTGTGTGTGTGTGTGTATATATATATATATGTATGTATGTATGTATGTATGTATGTATGTATGTATGTATGTATATATCCATTGCAAGGAAAGAAGCTCCTTTTATAGGGCTGTAAAACACCCAATTTTCACTGGTTAACTGTTCAATGCCCAATATATAATACAAGGAGAAAACTTTCTCCAATATAAATGGGTATATATGAAATACTAACACGGAGAAATATGCTTAAATTATTATTCTTAAATATACACACACATATTTTACAACCGTTATATTATTTTTGATTTTATTTCATTTAATTTTATTTATTATTTAAAAAAATTGAATTATTGATGCTCAGTAAACTTAGATTGATTCAGTCTGTTTTGCAATTTCAAACTTCTCATATGTGATCTTCATCCATTACCCTAATGAGATTCTTACCCAAAATATTTCCATAATACAAACTTTTATAAATTTGTTGTTGGTTTTGGGGTTTGAATCGAAATAATTGTAGGGATTGTGGTGGTGGTGGTGGTGGTGGTAATGATGATGATGAATATATATATATATATATATGTGATGGAGTCTCCCATCGGTTTCGACATATGAGGATTTGACAACTTACTCTTTCTTTGTCATATGTACATACATAATACATACACGCATATACACGCATCCGAACATACATACACACTTATACGCGCGTGTGTGTGTATTTATTGAAGTGAAAAAAAAATATGCTTGACAAAAGAAGGGACAATGGGAAAATATGACTAACAAGAGAATATAAAAAAAAGAATATAGTTGACATTGGAAGAATCAAACATAAAACATGACCGACAATGGGAAGAGACAATAACAGCAGGGGTGTAGGGGTAATGTTAACTATGGAAGAGACAAAGAAAAATTATGTTTGACAGTGGACAGATGAAAAATATGGCTTGGTAGGGCAAAGAGACATAGGAAATAGATGACACAATAGAAAAGTATTATGGCTGACATTGAAATAGAGAAATCAAAAATATGTTTTGACAGAAGCAACATGAAAGAAGCTTATAAACTGCAGAGAACTTATTGTACATTTTTGCTTTGAAGAATTAAGCGGAGGTGACTGAGTTTAGCTTTGGTTGATATATGCATTATAGTAGGGGAAGGTAACTGAGATGAGATTTAAGCTAATCCTAGTTTTAAGTCTGTTTCCTCATTTATATTCAATTAATATTTAAGCCTTATTCCAGATTTTCTCCTGTCAGGTGACGGATAGATGCAGAGACAGTGAAAATTATATACATATATATATATATGTGTGTGTGTGTGTGTCAATAGGCATAAAACAGGCACAGGTTCAACTGAAATTATGTGTCTGTGGGTCAGATATCAAAGGTTCAAATATAAGCTCATGTATTGGGGGTGAGGATGGGGAGTAAGAAGGGTGCTAAAATGCCTGCAATTTTTTTCCGCTTTGCTGTTTTTCCCATTTTACTTTTCTTGTGCTCTCTGTCTTTCTCTTTCTTTGTCTCCTGGGGGAAGGGAAGCAATAATGTTAAAGCGCCTGCTGCAGATTCTTTCTTTTCCACATTTCATTGTCCTCTCTCTCTCTCTCCCTCTCCCTCTCTCCCTGTCTATCTATCTATCTATCTATCTGTCTATCTATTCCTGTATGTTCATGTACACTTACTTTGATAAATGCAAATTTTTTTATTTTTATTTCATTTAAAATCTCTCCATTAAAATTAATATACACCCATGAATATGAATGGATAGATGGATGGCTGGAAAGAGTATTTTTTAAAAATTTGATCTATATATGAGTGATATATATATTATACATATATATATATATATATATATATATATATATATATATATATATATATATATATATATACATACATATATATATATAAATGTAAATCAGAAATGGAAAGTCAAAAAGCAATAAATTGAACAATTATAAATTCAATTCAATTTAAATATTTTATACAAACAAATGATACATCTCATAAATTGTTTAGTTCTGTTTTCTATTTCTGATTGACATTTATATATTAATAAACTGCATGTTCATTGTATTTACCTATTAGAATAACATTGTTATTGATATAAGTAATATAAACCAGTAAATTCTTCGGATATTTAATATCCTTTAGGTGTATTTACACCTAGCTAAACTGTCATTTATATATAGGTCTTGCCTCACCACCTCAGCCCAGGTCTTCCTGGGCCTACCTCTTCCACGGGTTCCCTCAACTGTTAGGGTGTGGCACTTTTTCACGCAGCTATCCTCATCCATTCTCACATGTGGTAAGAATGGATGAGGATAGCTGCGTGAAAAAGTGCCACACCCTAACAGTTGAGGGAACCCGTGGAAGAGGTAGGCCCAGGAAGACCTGGGCTGAGGTGGTGAGGCAAGACCTTCGTACATTGGGCCTCACCGAGGCGATGACTACTGACCGAGACCTTTGGAAATGTGCTGTGCGTGAGAAGACCCGGCAAGCCAAGTAAGATCGTTGCCAGTGCCCCTGGACTGGCTCTTGTGCGGGTGGCACATGAGATGCACCATTTTGAGCGTGGCCGTTGCCAGTACCGCCTGACTGGCTCCCGTAGGATTTTCGAGTGAGATCGTTGCCAGTGCCCCTGGACTGGCTTGTGCGGGTGGCACATAAAAGACACCATTTCGAGCGTGGCCGTTTTCGTGCGGGTGACACGTAAAATCACCCACTACACTCTCCGAGTGGTTGGCGTTAGGAAGGGCATCCAGCTGTAGAAACTCTGCCAAACTAGATTGGAGCCTGGTGTTGCCATCCGGTTTCACCAGTCCTCAGTCAAATCGTCCAACCCATGCTAGCATGGAAAACGGACGTTAAACGACGATGATGATGATGATGATGATATATATATATATATATATATAGCAGTTTAGCTAGGTGTTAATACACCTAAGGGATATTAAATATCCGAAGATAGTCTTTTTGGTAGTCTTTTTGCCATCCTTAGACTTCTTTTTAGGTTTACATCGATAGCGTTTCCCCTCTACAAGCTCACCATAATACAATTGTTTGGGTGTGAATTCATCTGCCATCTGAACAATATGGCCAGACCTTCTCATTTGATTTTTCAGAACTATTGATTTAATTGAAGTGATGCCCGCAGACACAAAGACATCTGTGTCTGGAGTAAAAAAAAAAATAAGGCCTATCTAATGTCTAAAATGCAGTGAAGGCAGTTTTGGTGGAATCGTTCTATCAATTTGAAATGTCTTTCACAACACGTCCATGTTCCAGGGATGGTAAGACAAACGATTTGTAAAGAGCCAATTTTGTGTTGTTATTTATGTGTTGTTGGTGCCAAACATGTGACTCCAAACCATCAAATTTTTGAGCTGCCCTTTGAATTCACAGATGTATTCCTGTGTCTAGATTTCCACCATTTTGTACAGAGCTTCCAAGGTAAATGAAAGAGTCAACCTCAAATAACTTACCCTTGATGAAAATTTTAGTGGGGTTGTAAACAGCATCACATTCAGGTTGATACATCATATCTGATGTTTTTCAGGTTGATGGTCAATTCAAAATCACCACAAGCTGAGTCAAATGCAGATACAAGAGATTGCAGGTTTCTTTCAGAGTGACTGACAAGATCACAATCATCAGTGTATAAGTGTTCCCTAATGAGTGAAGTAAAAACCTTTGTTTTGAATTTCAGTCTGGTCAGATTAAAAACATTCCCTGTTTTTAGATACTTTATGTAAATACCCTCCTCAAAGTTTTGAAAAACATGTGACAGCACAACCGCAAAATATATTACAAAGAGGGTGGGTGCATCAAGGCCTCCTTGTTTTATTCAAATTTCCCCAACAAAAGATTCAGAGAGCCAACTACCAAAATGAATTCCAGCCTTCATATCTTGATGCAAAGCTCTAATCATGTTTACAAATTTTTCTGGGCAACCTATTTCCCTTAGAATTAGCCACAGAACATTTTGATTAACAGTATCAAATACCTTGCTTAAATCAACAAAACATGGTATAGGGCAAGATTCTGTTCAATGCACTTTTCCTGAAATTGTCTGATAGTATAGATACAATCAACTGTGCTCCTGGAGGAATAAAAACCACATTGAAACTTGGACACTATATTTGGAACTATGAAGGTATTTAAGCATTCTAACAGAATGCAGGTAAATACCTTTACAACTACAGACAAAAGCAAAATCCCACGAAAATTACTACACAGATCCTTTGGCCCCAATTTATACATGGAGACTAAAATGGCATCAATCCAGTCTTGAGGCACTTCCTCACTTCTCCAAAAGTGACAAATTAATATATTTATGAGTTCAAACATTTTGCCACCTCCATATTTCAAGATCTCTGCACAGATTCCATCAGACCCTGGAGAAATATTGTTATTCAGCTTATTCACAGCTAAATAAATGTCATTTAGAGTTGGTTCAAATGCCATCTCCTCGATAAATGAAAGGTGTTTGATGTTTTTCTATCATCCTCATGTCAACAGATGATGGTCTATTCAAAAGTGCAGAAAAATGCCCTATCCAGCACTTATGAATAGAAGTGGTGTCACTCAAAAGCAAATGTCCGTTTGCTGTTCTCACTGGAGCTATTGAAGAAGATTTGAGACTATGTACCGCCTTCACATAAGAGTACAGACCATTGGCATCATTTCTTACTGCTGCTTCTTGCACCCCTTTTGCTCTGTTATTTCACCATTCCTGTTTAATTTTCCTTAGAGCAGTCTGCACTTTCCTATTTAGCTTTGTGTAAGCTTTGTTTGAGCTGGGGTTCAAGGACTGAGGAAGAAGTGTATTGCCTAAGGTTTTGTTTTTCTAAAAGTAGATCATGAATTTCTGGTGATTTGTCGGAAAACCAGTCATTGGACTTACATGATTTAAATCCCACTGAAGAACTTGCAGCCTGAAATTCTTTTATTTTTAAAACTTCCCATGGATTGTTCAGATCAAGATTGATACTTTCTATAGCATCGTGGAATCTTTGCAAATTGCTTGGTAATTTGAAGTTTGCAACAGTACCTTAGGAGCAGACTGTCAACTTTTAAGCATTATTGAAAAATTCATTTCGGGTGCATCCAGGTGGTTTTATACATATTTTTCTGCTTAAACAGAGTGTTGGTAACAACAGATTATTCTCAGTACAAAATGTCAAAAGAGCTAATCCATTTTTATTACATTTTCCAATCTCAAGCCAGCCTAAAACAGGCCATGAAACAGTCCTTTCCAACTCTTGCACTGAAATCTCCCAAAATGACCAGCTTGTCAGAAATTGGTACTTTCCTCAATAATCTTGCTAGATTGTCATAAAACTGTCCCACATTTTCATCAGAATGTGACATTGTTGGTGCATAAATACTGACAATGGTAAGAAACCTACCAATTTTATATGGCATGACATGGTTCGTTCAGATACACCACCCAGAAATTCTGTGATGGAGGATACCAATGTATTCTTGAGAGCAAACTCAACACCAGTTTCTCTACGCTGACCCTCAGGTAGGCCTCTTCAAAAGATAGTATATCCATAAGTATTTGAC
Organism: Octopus bimaculoides; assembly: GCF_046866305.1. Taxonomy (NCBI): domain Eukaryota; kingdom Metazoa; phylum Mollusca; class Cephalopoda; order Octopoda; family Octopodidae; genus Octopus; species Octopus bimaculoides. The sequence continues at coordinate 6,906,346 of NC_142944.1, forward strand.
CCACACCAGAGAAGCAGGTTTCAGAGAGTGCAGCTATATCAAAGGAATATTTTTTTAAGCTCACATGCAATAGGTACAGTACACCTTTCTAGCCACTTGTTGAAATTATCATCTAGAAGTGTGCGTGCATTCCAACAGCCAAAATTCAGAGGATGTTTATTTTTCCTTCTTCATGAAGATTGTTTGACTACAGTGGCAGGATGATGACTGGGCCCAGACCTGTTCCCCTGGCATTCTGTTGTTTGTTTTCAACCATCACCATCACCATCACCAGTACCACCACCATTTCCCCCACAACTGCCATACACAGACCATACATCACCACCATCAATACCTTTGACTTCGCTGGCTTTCCTTCCACCCTTGCTACCACCACTACTACCACCACCACCACCACCACCATCATCACTGTTGACTCCACCTCTGACATATATATAGTTGAAATTTATAGAAAAGCAGAATACAAAGACAGATATATGAACAACAAGCAAATGTATGATGCTCAGGAAAAAGTGTTCGATGCAAGTGTTTGACACTCGAGAAAAATGAAAAAGACTTTTACATTCCAAGCCTATACACACATATATATTCTCTCTCACACATACACACACACACATTACATACATACATATATACATAAATATATATACCTCACAATCCCAACAGATACATATTTCATTGCCATATAATATATATGAGTATATATATATATATATATATGTAAGGGACGACCGTGCGAACTCAAAAAGGAGCAATGGTGATGAATGGAAAAACAGAGGACTCCTTTTATTTAAACGTGTCACACGGTCGAACATACAAATATATATCAAAGATGATATACATGATATGTTATGCTACGATAACATAGATGACCAGTAATGAAAAACTACAACCGTATTAGATGAATAACAGAGATATTTATTGTAGCGTTAAAGATGTATGTCTGTGTGAGAGTGTGAATGCGACATATAAGAACATAATCAAAGACAGGCCGTCGTACAAAGAAAATTGTGTATGTGAGTGATACATGTGTATGAATGTGAGTTATTACAGCAGATAGAAAGAGTCAGTAAATGACACGTGAGCAATTATACCAGTTCGTTAGTACACTATAGGAAAAGTTCTGTATGTGAAAGTGAGGAAAGGCTGAGTGTGGCAGAGCTGATCACTAGTTGTGATGTCGTGGCATCGATGCCGGGCCGTGATTCTTGTTATACAGATGTTCGTCGCTGGCTGAGAATTTCTTGTCTGTTTAAGAACTCTTGTCTGTTTATTTACCGTGGTGAAGCTGAGTCACCTAACAGAATCGAAGAGAGAGATGTGCCGCGGTAGTTTGGTGTGGTGTACATAGTAAGTCGTGTTGACGCTGGTGGAGATTGATGCTCGGTAGTAGTAATCGTAGAATCGTGTTGGTCATGACGATGATGCTGGTTAGTAGTCGTAGACTCTTGTTGCTGATGTGGCGACGGCGGTGGTCATCGTGGCTGGACAAAGCTGCTGAAATGGTCGCTGGCTGCTGCTGCTGTCGTGTGGTACACGGAACAGTTCTCAAAGAGAAACTGGACCGAGACAAATTATTGGGTATGAGTTAAAGCTATTTATAACAAACTATGGGCTCCCAATGGCTTCAGAATTTTACTCTATCACGTGACCTTATTAGGGGCCGTGATTGGTCAGTTTGCATTCTGGCGGGAAAGGTTCGAAGAAGTTGCCGATTCGAATAATAATCAGTCACGTGATGATAAGGAATGGGTTCTCTACTACGCTCGCATTTATTTATATTTAAATGTGAAGATTGTATGTAATGGCGATAGTAGTTTTGTATCTAGTGACGATAGGTAGTTTCACTACATATATATATAAATATAGATATGTGGGTGTGTGTATTTATTACACATGCACACACAAATATTCTTTTATATATATATATATATATATATATATATATATATATATATATATATAATCTGCTTCACATTCGAGGAGAGACAGATAAATCCTTTCCAGCAGACATGAGTATCAATTCCTTAATACTCCACAAGTCCATTTAATCTCAGTTGTAATGCAATCACTAATTATGTTGCCTAGGTAACAAAACCTTTTATTTCATATCACCTAGGTAACAGTATCTGTCAAGAATTTGTAGATATCCAGTGTATCTTATGCATCTACACAATGATCTCTCTGCAAGTCTTTCTCAATTCCACTGCACCTATTTTTGTGTACATATTGTTTATTCTGATTCAACAGTAATAAGTTCCTTCAAAAATCTCATTCCTGAATACTAGATGTGATTAGTTTATGCACTAATTTACACCTTAACCTTTTTTTGATAACAACCCATTCTGAGGTGATGGCTAATGCTGGATTCATGTAACTGACACCTATGCTAGTGGCACTGAGCACTTTTCGAGCATTGGGTCTCATGGAGACAAAGTGGCTGAGTTCCTTTTGAGTGTTGGGCCTCATGGAGGCAATGACTGAGACCTTTGGCATTATGTCGTGGCAGATAATGGTGTCACATAAATGGCACCCATGCCAGTGGCACATAAAAGCACTCATTACACTCTCAGAGTGGTTGGCATCAGGAAGGGCATCCAGTCATAGAAAACCATGCCAAATCAGACTGGAGTCTGGTGCAGACTTCCAGCTTACCAGCCCTAGTGAAACTGTCCAGCCCACACCAACATGGACAATGAACATTAAATGATGATGTTGATGTTTAGGGGTGGAACAGTTGCTTCCCTATTAGCTACACCACTGGTTATCAATCTGCCTATAACCATCTTTATCAAACTGTCCCTTTTTAAGATTTAAATTTTAATTAAAATCATTTTAAAATGTAAGTAACAAAAAGATTTCGGTAGATAAAAATTTGGTCATTATTTAATGTAAGATTCAAATCCCATCAAGCTTAACTTTGCCTTTCATCTCTCCAGGGTCAATAAAATAATGTATCAATCAAATTATTGAAACCAATGCAATCAACAAGCACCCTTCTACTCAAAATTACTAGCTTTGTCCCCATACTGGAAACAATTCTTTAGGGTAAGAATTCTTTGTTTAGTTCAGTGGTTCTCAACCGTTTTCTTACCTAGGGACCTATTAGTATTTCACTTTAGTGGACCACCACCACCACCACCACCACCACCATAGCCATTTGAAGTTTAAAAATTAATTTATGGATATTTCTATCAAAATTCCTATTTTGTTATTCACTCTTGTGTAAGTTTGGAGTAGGACTCTGTGCGAGAACAGGTTTTGGTAGCAAAAAATCATGTTAAACCTTAGAAAAAGTAACTTAGCAATTCCTTGCACTAAGCACATCTAAAACAAATTTCATCCATGGACCCTTAAAATATTACTGTGTATCCCCAATTGACTATTTTGCTAGCATGGACCCTTAAGAATCTTATATGGACCCCAGGGTTCATACTGACCCCAGAATTGTTGGTTTAGTATTCTAAGAATCAGTTTACTAAGTCATCTATGGTGACATTGACAGCATAAACATCATCATCATCATCATCATCATCATAATCATCATCACCATCATCATCATCATCATCATCATCATCACCATTATCATCATCATAATCATCATCATCATCATCATCATCATCATCATCATCATCATCATCATCATCGTCATCATCGTCATCATCATCGTCATCATCATCATCGTCATCATCATCATCGTCATCATCATCATCGTTTAGCGTCCTCCTTCCATGCTAGCATGGGTGGGATGGTTTCACAAGATCCGGCCAGGCCAAAGCCTGCACTGGACTTCTGTGACTGTTTTTGCAGGATTTTTACAGCTGGATGCCCTTCCTATCACCGACCAATTACACAAACCATTCTACCCACCATTGACATCAGCAAAGTTTTTGATTCTATTTCTTGGTAACCAATCATGCCAAAACTACTCAGCGCCACCTTAACTATCTGTCAGGATGCTAAGCCTGTGTAGTGTACAGGAGAAACTCTTACAGAATCTGCAATTTTCCAAATGAAGCATGACAAGGATCCTTTCTCTCACTAATGGTTTTCAACCTATACCAACACGACTTTCTCACACCTCCACAAAACATAGATAGTCTCGTATGCAAATGACATCATACTGATATCCTTCTTCCTTCAGGCACTACTGCCAAACTACATCAACCTTGCTTAAGTCATTTAAAAACCCAGAGTAACTGTTTAGCATTTAAGCTGTCCCAAATTTTCTACAAGATTCTATGTTCAAATTGACCGGATCCAGTCTCTCACACCTACTTTACAATGTCATTCTAAAATTGAACAATCACATCTTTGAAATCTTGAAGCTATGACATAATGCAGAGTTAATTGAAAACAATGTAAGTAAATATTACATTTGACGGAGCAATCTGAATGCTGAAGGGTTATACTGGCCATATCTGGCCCAAATATTCTACCTTTTTATGCTTAAACTGGCCAGATCCAACCTCCCGTACCTACCCACAGCTGACATTCTAAAAATAATCAGTCACATCATCAAAATCTCAAAGCTATGAGATAATGCAGGATTAATTCAAAACAACATGAATAAATAAGCTTTATGTTTGACAGAATAATCTGAATGCTAAGGGGTTAGAGGTGTACCTACTCGATGTAGTGTCTCCCTTTTTACAAGCTAATAACAAAGAAGATCAAAATACAACCAACCAACCAACCCAAACCTTCAACAGCATGAGCATGTCATGCAAACACACTAAAATACATTAAAATTCTTGAATTTTGTATACAAAGTTTTGATTTTGCAACATTCACAACATTGTGATTCATGCTGGTTGTAGCTAGGGCCAGGTGGAGGCACAATGGCCTAGTGGTTAGGGCAGCGGACTCACGGTCGTAGGATCACAGTTTCGATTACCAGACCGGGCGTTATGAGTGTTTATTGATCGAAAACACCTAAAGCTCCACGAGGCTCCAGCAGGAGATGGCGGCGAACCCTGCTGTACTCTTTCACCACAACTTTCTCTCACTCTTTCTTCCTGTTTCTGTTGTGCCTGTAATTCAAAGGGTCAGCCTTGTCACACTGTGTCACGCTGAATCTCCCCGAGAACTACGTTAAGGGTACACGTGTCTGTGGAGTACTCAGCCACTTGCACATTAATTTCACGAGCAGGCTGTTCCATTGATCGGATCAACTGAAACCCTTGACGTCGTAAGCGACGGAGTGCCAACAACAACAACGTAGCTAAGGCCCCAATCTGTCCCCAATAAACCTTAAAAAACAATAAATAAAGTACACAAAAAACATTACTCTATATGTATGTGTACATATATACATGCACATGTATATGTAGAGAGACTTGAATTCGAGTCACCACATGACAGACTTCAAGCAACATGCAGCTTGACTCTTTCACATGTGAGGCTGAGTTATCAGCCAAGCAGCAGCCAATTTTCATGTGGTTGCTTCTCCAGATCCTTCAAGATTGTTCTCAGTAATAAGCCTATAAATAGTGTCTGTTGTTTTGAGTGCCAATTCACAGAGTCTGGACAGAATGTTGTCTCAACTCTTGCCCAGCTTCAGTGTAAATGAAGCTGCTGTCTTGTACACACACACTCCTTGTCTGCTTTAATAGTCATTCTAATCATTGCATGCTCATCCTGATATCTGTTATACGGTGGCAGATATGATGGCTTAATCCAGCCCAGATTCTAAGCTTTTGTATCCAGCAAACCATACCAGTTGCAATATGTTTCTTACAACTTGTTGACTCTGTCATTAGCTTTTCTTTTATTTGTCTCAGTCATTAGACTACAGCCATGCTGGAGCACCGATTTGAAGAATTTTTAGTCGAATGAATCAACCCCGGCACTTATCTTACTTTTTTAAAGTCTGGTACTTATTCAATGGGGTCTTTTGCTGAACTGCTAAGTTACAGGGATGTAAACACACCAACTCTGGTTGTCAAGTGGTTGGGGAATAAATCACACACACACACACACACACACACACACACACACACACATGACAGGTTTCTTTCAGTTTCCATGTTCCAAATTCACTCAAAAGGCATTGGTTAGCCTAGAAGTATAGTAAAAGACACTTGCTCAAGATGCCATGCATTTGGCCTTAACCTGAAACCACATGGTCACAGAGTAAGCTTCTTTACCTGGACAGCCATACATTTTCCTGTATGTATTTAAAGCTCAACAGAAGAAGCTGTTTGTGAAATTAACATGCAAGTGGTTGATCATTCTGCAAACATGCGTATTTTTAGCATAGGTCTCAGAGAGATTCAGCATGACACAATGTGTGACAAGGTCGGCACCTTTGGAATACAGGTACAAGTAATTTTTGCCAGCTGAGTGGACAGGAGCAATGTGAAATAAAGTATCTTGCTCAAGGACACAACACATTGCCAGGAATTGAACTTACTACCTTACAATCATTAGCTGAACACCCTAACTGGTAAGTCACATGCCTTCACTACCTGTATGTAGTTATATATGCTATTACTTAAGCCTCACTTGCAAAGAGGCATGACCTGGTAACTTGCACCATGCTTTCACTAATTGGTTTAGGTGCTTATATAGTCATGAGCAGATATAGACATGTTCCTTCTAGCTTTTACCCTTCCCCCTCCACATTCTTTTGATTTTGCAAAACATTGTGGAGGGAGAGATAGTTGCAATAGCTGTCTGTTACTACTCTGTTTGACTTGATGCCTACAAAATTTCTGTCCTCAGCCAGCAAACAATTTCTCTTTCTTTTTTTTCTTGTGGAGGATCTCTTGAAAAGTTAACATTTGCTAAATTGATATTAGAATTAAAGTAAATTTAAATTAAAATATCTAAAGGTGCACAGTTCTTTACTTATTTCAAGAAAATATAGTTTCCATCATTTCCTTTTTCTTCTTTTTTTAGAATTATCTTTTTTCAATAGATTTGGAGGAGGTTTAGTAAAATAATGTTTTACATTATTGATTGTTGTCATTTGCCAATCCAACAAAATCAACTCTAAATGAGTAGACCTTCCAACCATGACTGTATCAGCTGTTTTTTTAATTATTATTGTTGTTGTTGTTATCTATATATATAAAAATGAGAATGTGTGTCTGTCTGTCTGTCTGTCTGTCTGTCTGTCTGTCTGTCTGTCTGTCTGTCTGTCTGTCTGTGTGAATCCCTAAAACTCGAGAACTACGCAACCAATTTCATTCAAATTTTACACATGCCTTACTTAGGGTTCCAGTTGTGTTTTAGTCAAAAAAAATTATTAACTTCTTGCAGAGTTCGAGCACACGGCAACATAATATCTCCTCCACTATTTAAGTATTACGTGTCAAAAGTGAAACAAAAACACTCATGTCAAATACTTTCACTTTAAAAATGAAACTATTCCACTAACTGAAACAATCACATTTCGATACTGTAGTGACAGATACTTTCACAGAGAGAGAAAGAGAGAAAGAGAGAGACAGAAAGAGAGAGACAGAAAGAGAGAGACAGAAAGAGAGAGACAGAAAGAGAGAGAGATAGAGAGAGATGTATATGTATACATATACATGTATATGTACACCATTTCGATACTGTAATGACAGATACTTTCAGAGAGAGAGAGAAAGAGAGAAAGAGAGAGACAGAAAGAGAGAGAGACAGAAAGAGAGAGAGAGAAAGAGAGAGAGAGAGATGTATATGTATACATATAGATGTATATGTACACGTATATGTATAGATATATAGAGAGAGAAAGAGAGAGAGAGAGATGTATATGTATAGATATAGATGTATATGTACACGTATATGTATATATATATATATATATATATATATATATATATATATATATATATATATATATATATATGCATACATGTATATGTATACATATGTGTAGATGTATATATATATATAGATGTACATGTAATATGTACACATATATACATATATACATGCATACAGATATCTATACATATATACACCCATCACACACACATACACATGCCACATTAGTCATTTGTTTTCTTATCCAAAACTACGTCAAAAGTACTGAATGGATCTATATGAAATTTGGAAATTATATTCTTTGCATAACGGCCATAACTCCCATGAAAATTCATATATTTTTGATGTTGATGAAATTTTAACCCGAACATAACAGATGAGCATTATTTGTAATTCAACGGTACAACAGTGTAAGACTACCCTTTCAGATATACTTACATTGTGATTTCTGCAATGTGGTGCATAAATTGTCAAGTAAATGAGACGCATCTTTGCCTCCACTGATTCACTTGCAAAGTGTTGAGTAAAATTATTTCGTTGCAGACCTCCTTTGAGTCTTTTTATTATCACTGCGACACACATAGTCCCCAGTTGGTAACATTGATTTCAAGGCCTTCCCAGATGAATGACTGGTTGTTCTAAGACATTTATCGATTGTAAATTTTGTCTGCATAATTACCTATCGGTATAGTGGTCATTTGCAAACTCCAGAGGTGACACTTTCATTTCCCTTTACTCCAAACGTCACACGTTGTTATTTCAATTGGGTCATGCCCTTCCAATTGCTATAGATCCGTAATGCATCTTACAGCTATGCCTGTCTGGGATTGCAGCTACTTTGTTACCCTGTGGCAGGACAGCACACTCGACTTTTAAAATCCCGTTAAATTTAGCAGCATCCGAGATGCCTTCATGCAACATCACCAAAAGCTCAGATCAGGGGCAGGTACTTAAAAGGTGCCATCTAATTGTCTGGGATGAATGCACCATGGCTCACAAGAGAGCTTTGGAAGCATTAGATAGAGCCCTGAAAGTCATCCGAGACTGTCACGCTCCAATGGGAGGTGTTACGCTTCTGTTGTCAGGTGATTTCAGGCAAACTCTTCCTGTCATTCCAAAAGGCACTAGAGCAGATGAGGTCCAAGCATGCCTAAAGTTCTCTACCCTGTGGCATCATGTTACTATCCTCACTCTTAACGCTAACATGAGAGCTCAGCTACACGGCGACCAAATGTCCAAAAAATTCGCACAGGGCATTTTGACAATTGGTGATGGCAAGGTGCCTCTCGATGCTGCAGAAGAAATAGAAGTATGGCCATTTTGTTCTGTTGTTAATTCTGTAGATGACCTCAAACACAAAGTCTTTCCCAACTTTAAACAAAACTACCAAAATCACAATTGGCTATGTGAAAGAGCAATATTAGCTCCAAAAAACGTAGCTGTTACAAAAATTAATCAACACCTGATGCATTCTCTTCCCGGCAATCTTCAAACTTACAAGTCTGTTGATACAGTTCCAGATACAAATGAAGTGGTGAACTATCCTCCTGAATTTCTCAATTCGTTGGAGCCTCCAGGACTACCTCCCCACATATTATCACTTAAAGTTGGAACGCCTGTTATGCTGCTCCGCAATCTGGAACCACCAAGACTTTGCAATGGAACACGACTCGTTATTGATATACTCACAACATATTAGACTGTTGGTAAATAAAAAATCCTAACATTGGGCTACATCTAAGTAAACTTAGATGTCAAGTACCCTCTTAAGTATCCTAGCTGTCCCTAATAACACTGTTTTCTGGAGCTGCAATAAACTGGCTTTATGCCTATTTTCTCTATCCATCTGTTCAGATTTCTAAGGATAGTTCCCAGTGCACCTATAACTACTGGAATACATTTTACCTGCACTTTCCATAATCTTTGTAATACAATGGCTAGGTCCTGGTATTTTTCTATTTTTCCTTTACCTCTCATATTGATTTCTTCATCATTTGGGACTGTAAAGTTTATTATCTGGCATTTTCTATTCTTTTTGTCTACTACTACTAAATCAGACCTTCTGTCAGTCTGAATGTTAAAGTCCCACATCTTGTATTTCTTACTTTCTAGTACTTTGCTAGGTTCATGTTCATACCATTTATCAGTATATTCAGATCCTAGCTTTCTACATAACTCCCGGTGGATTACTCTCCCTAGGTCGTCGTGTTTTTTCTTGTACTTTTTCTGTTCCAGCATGCTACATTCACTTACTATATGAGTGACACTTTCCTCTTTTGCATAGCCTACACTGGGAATCTACTTCGTTCTTGTCTATCTTGGCTTTTATCCAATTAGTCCTTAATACTTGATCTTGTACTGCTACTAACAAACTTTCTCTCTCCCTTTTTAGCCTTTCTTTCTGCAACCATAACCATGTTTGCTGCAATTATCTTTGAGAATCGACTATGCAAAGCCTTCTCCTACCAATCAGATAACTTTACTTCTTTTTTCTGGTTTTTAACTTCATTTGGCTTTTCGGTTTCCCTATGTCTTGCTTTGACTCTAGCAACTCTTAATAAGCTTTCTTCACTATTACCTACATAGGAGTTTATATCTACTCCAGCTAACCCCTCACAGTCTTCTACTGATATCAACTTTCCATTCATATTGAATTCCTTCCTAGTTCTTCTGTCTAGCTTTGCTAATTCAGTTTCCGTCCAATCTACAAAAGCTGCTGAGTATCTAAGTAATGATACTGCCCAAGTATTTACAGCTTTCACTAGATTCGAACCATTTAGATTTGACTTAATTAGCTTCCTCACCCTTCTCTTGTACTCCTTCTCAATTTTCGTTTTCAGTTCTATTGTTAGTACTCTGTCAGATTCTAATACTCCTAGATATTTATAACACTCTCCTCCTTTCGATGATTTTAATGTTTGGCCATCTGGTAATTGGATGCCTTCACTGTTGACTACCTGTCCCCTTCTCATGACTAATATTGCACATACACTTATCTATCCCAAATTTCATGCCTATATCTTTGCTGAAGAGTCTTACGGTCTATATTAGAAAATCTATCTCTTTTTCATTCTTACTAAAAGGCTTCAGGTCATCCATGTAGAGCAAATGGTTAATTTTTCCTTTACTATTTCTGAACTTTTACCCTGCCTTTGCCTTCTTTGATACTAAACTGAGGGGGATTAAACATAAGACAAATATCAAAGGGGATAACAAGTCTCCTTGGAAAATTCCTCTCTTGATATTAACTTTCCCTAAGACTCTGTCACCTGAGTAGAGATCTATTTTTGAGTTAGAGAGCTGCGCATGCCTTCAAAGTGACACTGGGGTACAAATATACGAAGCTCAATATACCTAGCATGACTACCCCTCTGATAAGGGTACACCAGGTACATGCATCACAGCCATATGTGCGTGACATGGTGATCTCATATCAAGATAAACAGTGCATGACCATGTAGGTGGGGCCTAGTTAGAGTTTTCTTCACGTCGAGTAGCCCATCCCACTCAAAAGGTTTGTTTAAGGATGATGAACAAATAAGGTTTGTTTAAGGATGATGAACAAAAATACCCATATTTCCAGTGGTGAATTATTCAAACCCCCAAGAATTCCTCTCAACACATGGCTATGATGCTCCCCAATTACTTCTGCACATATCGTCAGCCAGCAAGGGACATGTTCAACTGGTTAAGGTCAAACAACAGACAAGCAAATCTGTAGTATGGAGCAGAATATTTGTTGTAGCCCATCTTTTATACCAGGACAAAACAATATATATGATAACACTTCCAATCAGTTAAGATCAGAAGCCATGAGAACCACTGCCTAGTACTGCATCTGGGCATTTATCATTGTTGTTGCTGTCTGAAGGTGATGAGCCGGCAGAATCATTAGGATACCAGACAAACTGCTTAGTGGCATTTCATTTGTCTTTATGTTCTGAGTTCAAATTCCACCAAAGTCATCTTTGCCGTTCGTCCTTTCAGGATTGATAAAATAAATACCAGTCAATCATTGGGTTCAATGTAATTGATTAGCCCCTTACCCACAAGTTTCATGCCTTACACCCACAAGTTTCATGAGTACACATAATCTGCAGAATTTAATAGAATCGAGATATTTTAATTACAAAGACACCAAGGTAGAGTTGTGGACAGCATACCCATGTTTACTTACATATTTACTAAAGCAAATACAGATTTATCCTTCAAGTTTCACATAGACCGAATACACTCAACATATACATAAAATCACACAAGAGTATACTTTGGTATGCAGTCCATGGTCCACTGTAGGTTCAAAATCTAACACAGGGAAGGTTCCAAATGTGGTGTTATATAAATAATAATACACATGTGCTGAGGTTTACTACAGCTGTTCCTGACACGTTCTTTATTGATGAGCAAACCAATAACATCATAAAAAAACAGCAAAAAACCTGTTTTCTTCAGGTGAATTAAAATTAAGATAAAGTTAAACATTTAAGATTTTTCACACAAAGAATATAGAATGCATATTGACTCTCTCATCTCAGTGCTGCATTCTATACATTTTGTGTGAAAAATCCTAAATGGTAAATTTTAAGACGATGGGGTTTTTTATATGATGTAATTGATTTGTTCATTAATAAATAAAATAAACATGTGAAACAGCTCTATATGTATATATATTTACTTGTTTCAGTCATTTGACTGAGGCCATGCAGGGTCACTGCCTTGAAAAATTTGAGTGAAACGAGTCAAGCTCAATACTGTTTTTTTTTAAGCCTGTTTCTTATTTTATCAGTCCCTTTTGGCAAACCTTTAAGTTATGGGGACACAAGTACACCAACATCAGTTGTCAAGTTGTGATTGGGAACAAACACAGATATAAAGACACACACACATACATGCACACACATATGCACACACTTATCCTTGGTAGACCCCTACCCCTACCCAGAATTCTTCAGTGTACTCGTTGCCAATCCTCACCTTATTGATAGCATCTCTGTACATGGCTTGCACAGCTCTCACTAACCATTCTTCTATCCCTAGTTTCCTCATTGACCACCAGATAAGGGATCGGGGGACCCTGTCAAAGGTTTTCTCCATGTCAACGAAAGCCAGGTACAGAGGTTTATCCTTGGCTAGGTATTTCTCCTGCAGTTGTCTTACCAGAAATATAGCATCAATGGTGCTTTTCCCAGGCACAAACCTAAACTGCATCTCATCTAAACTGACTCACTCCCTAATTAGTTGGGCTATGACCCTCTCCGTGACTTTCATTACCTGATCTAAAAGCTTGATACCTCTGTAATTATTTGTATCTAAAGTATCACCTTTACCTTTGTAGCAGTTGACTATGGTGCTGCTACACCAGTCATTGGGTATGACTCCTTCGTGTATCACCTGGTTCGTAATACGGGTGACTAGGCTATAGCCGACACTGCCAGATATTTTGAGCATCTCTGCAGTGATTCCTGATGGGCCGGGGGATTTCCCTGTCTTCATACTCTTAATTGCTTTATCTACCAAGGTACTGTAGCTGGTCCCTCTGTTGGGTCAACATTCAGCAGACTCTCTTTCTCCCATCCATTCTCTTCATTTAGCAACCTTTCATAATGGCGTCTCCAAGTCTCTCTCCTTGCAGCCTCATTAAATGCAAGTGAACCATCATCCATGCAGACACACTTCTCTCCTATGACATCATGATTCTCTCTCACACACTGTCTTACAACACGAAACATATATATATATATATATATATATATATATATATATATATATATAAATAGATGTATGTATTTTTCCCTTGCTAAAAATTAACATGGAAAAAATAGATAAATAGTTACTAGGGGAGCAAAAAATCACACAAGTAAAAAGGGTGTATCTCCTTGTTTTTAAAGGTAGAAACTCTGAATTTACGTGAAATATTTAGTATAATATATAAAAATAAATAAATGGAGTTAAACGCAGGTCTTATTCAAATTCTTTTACTTCTGAGACATGTTTCGAAGATATCACTGGTATTATTCCAACGGAATAAAATGGTGTAAATCAATGTGATCTTCTCTTCAGAGAAATGAAGAAATTAAACTCGTCAATAAGACATTTTAACAGAAAATGATGGATATGTATAGTGATTAACTGAACGCTATTAAGTTTGTTTCCAAAAAATGTTAGAGGATATAACGTCAAAGGTAGCCTATAGAAAGAGGAGGGGTAAAGGAAAGAAAAAACCAAATAAATGAGAAGAATATAACAATATGTAAATTAAATAGAACCCTGAAGTCTTGGAAAAAGATATATCTAGTGAATGTGAAATGTAAGAAGAAAATTAATGTGAAAATTATAATGATAGATATCACTTATATGTACTAAAGGTGTGTTTCTGCCAATGTTTACATCAGTATGCCTGCTCTATAACTGTTTACAAGGGGATTTTTAGAAAAAAGAATTTAAAATAGTTCAGAATTACAGAGAAGACAGAATTCCTTGCCTTTATCATAAAGTATTGAAATTGAGAGAATCAACCAATCTAAATTAAATTGTTTATTGTGGTCTTTTAGATACCAAATTAATTTACTAAGCCCTGTACTGTTACATTTATTCCTATCCCTAAATGTAGAGTAATGATTAGAAATTCTTTTAGATAACTGAGAAGATGAGCTACCTATACGAAAAAAAATACTTCATTATCAGAAATAATTTTACACTGGTATATAGAATTTTTAATTTTAGAGTTACTTGACATAAACTTGATTCTGTTGTAATTGACTTCAGATACAATAACCATTTTATTAATATTTCTAGGGGGATGGATGGTATTAGGTAAATTAATGTTAGTATTAATAAATGTATCAATAGTTAACAGACTAATATTATGTAAGGAGATAATTTGTAAGAGATTTTTTTGAGATTTCTTTCTGTCCACTGCCTTCCTATAGAAAAGACGTGTTTCTTCTGTCTCTTTTCTCATGCACGTCTATCTAGCGTTCATAATGATAATCTTTCTATTGTCTTGGCTTAACAGTCTTCACCGTTTGTTTTTACTGTCTTGTTCTCACTGGCCCGTTCTTGTCAACACTTTCACCCTCCGCAAAAAATTCCAAATTTTATTTAATTTGCTTTGTGGGAAGGACTGTTCCAATGAAGTCGCGTATTGTCCTTGCCTTCGAAACGTGGAGTAGATGGAACAGGGACAACTGACGAAGGGATATACTCTTTATGTTGCATGTTTTGTTTCTCTGTTTGTTTTCTTCGTTGTTCGAAAAAAGTTCGTTTTCTGTTTTCGTCTTTATGTTTTCGTTTCTCATTGTGTTTAACGTCTTTTTGATGTCCTGTATCCATATATGCATGTATGTATGCATATAGATGTAGGTATGTACATATATGTATGGATATATGGATATATTTATATATTATTTATATTATATACATGCATACATACGCATATTATACACATGCATACATACGCATGCACACACGAACACACACACACACACACACGGATACAAATCAACTCTAAATAAATATCTATTTACAATTACATACACACACACACACACACACACACACACATACACACACATATAATATAACACCATTCAATTTTTTTTCTCTGTGTTTTTCTCCTTGTTTTCTCCGTATTCTTTCTGTTGAAGAGCTTAGCTCGAAACGTTAAAGACTTTCCGTATTCCCGAGCGTCAAACTAATACATCCTTTTGTTGTTTACACAAAAGGATGTATTAGTATGACGCTCGGGAATACGGAAAGTCTTTAACGTTTCGAGCTAAGCTCTTCAACAGAAAGAATACGGAGAAAACAAGGAGAAAAACACGGAGAAAAAAAATTGAATGGTGTTATATTATATGTGTGTGTATGTGTGTGTGTGTGTGTGTGTGTGTGTGTGTGTGTGTGTGTGTACGTAATTGTAAATAGATATTTATTTAGAGTTGATTTGTATCCGTGTGTGTGTGTGTTCGTGTGTGCATGCGTATGTATGCATGTGTAGGCACAAAAATACTAAGATGGATGGATGGATAGTTCTTTCTCTGAATTATCTGAGTACTGTACTGCGTTTTTGGCTACCATTTCTGATGAGGTGTTGTGCATCTGAGCTCTGTATATAATTAGTTCATTATTATTTATTATATATAATTAGACAGATAGATATACAAACAGAGAGACAAACATATAGACAGACAGACACGTAGATAGATAGATGGATGGATGGATGGATGGATGGATGGATGGATGGATAGATGGATGGATAGATAGACAGACAGAGAGGTAGATAGATAAATAAACAGACAGACAGACAGATAGATAGATGGACAGATAGATAGATAGATAGATAGATAGATAGATAGATAGATAGATAGATAGATAGATAGATAGATAGATAATAAGTTATCAAGAAAGTTCTTGCGGAATTTTTAATCTTGGTTTTAAATGATGTATTTTCAAATTAATTTTTGTTAAATTACTTTGACTTTATATATAATTTTAAAGCCCATTTTTCGCTCTATCTAATCGTGTTACTTTTTTTGTTTTTTGAATAATTAGGCCATGTTTTCTGGAACGTTGAATACAACATAGACAAAAAGCAAATTTGCACAATTTTCTTACTCCAGTTCAAGCGAAGCTGAAAAGCTGCTGAAACAGCTCGCGATATCAACAATGCTTTTGTCCCAGGAATCACTAATGAACGTACAGCACAATCGTGGTTCAAGAAATTTCGTAGCAGTGATGAGAGTCTTGAAGATGATAAGTGTAGTGGTCGGCCATCGGATGTTGACAATGATCAACTAAGAGTCTTAGTTGAAGCCAATCCACGCACAACTGTTCGAGAGCTTGCTTCTGAATTAGACGTAACATATACGACAATTTCCAACCACTTGAAAGAGATTGGAAAAACAAAAGTACTTGAGAAATGGGTGCCACATAAATTCAAGGACAACTAAAAAAACTCTGTTTTGAAGTATCGTCTTCCCTTCTTTTACACAACAAGAACAACCCGTTTCTTGACCAGATTGTGACTTGCGATGAAAAGTGGATTCTTTACGACAACCAGCGATGCTCAGCTCAGTGGTTGGACACCAACAAAGCTCCACGGCACTTCCCGAAGCCAAAGTTGCACCAAAAGAAGGTCATGGTGACTGTTTGGTGGTCAGTGGCCGGTCTCATCCATCAGAGCTTTTTGGATCCAGGCGAAACCATTACAGCGGAGAAGTACTGTCAGCAAATGGATGAAATGCATAAGAAACTCCGACAACAACAACCAGCATTGGTCAATAGAAAAGGACCAGTTCTTCTCCACGACAATGCTCAGCCACAGAAGTTGAACGAATTGGGCTACAAAACTCTGCCTCATCTGCCATACTCACCAGATCTCTCACCTGCCGATTACCACTTTTTCAAGCATCTCGACAACTTCCTGCATGAGAAATGCTTCAAAAACCAAGACCATGCCAAACACACCTTCAACGACTTCATCACCACCAGAACGCAGGATTTTTATGCTACTGGCATAAATAAACATGTTTCGCGTTGGCAAAAGTGTGTTGATTCTGATGGTGTTTATTTCGATTAATAAAGTTTTGTTTGAGCCGAGATATGTGCATCTGAATTTAAAGGTTAAAAACCACAAGAACTTTCTTGACAACCGAATAGCAGACAGACAGATAGATGGTTAGACCGACTGAGAGTGAGACAGGCAGACAGACAAACAGTTTGCTAGCTAGGTAGATAAATCTTTTTGTGTATTATTGTATGTGCTGTTCATGCAGTTCTGGTTACTTTTTCTGATGAGTTGTAACACACCTGAGCACTGTATACACTAAGTTTGTTATATATATTATATATAATTAGACAAACAAACAAATAGACAGACAGACATATAAACAGATAGACATATAAAGAGACAGACAGATAGACAAAGAGCATGCTAGCTAGATAGATAGACAGACAGATAGATAGATAGAGAGAGAGAGAGAGAGAGAGAGAGAGAGAGAGAGAGAGAGAGAGAGAGAGAGAGAGATTAGACAGGCAAACAGTCAGACAGATAGATTTTTTTTAGATTGATTGAAAAGAGTGAGGGAAGTTCAAACTCTCAAAAAGCCCTTTCAATCATTTTCTGACAACATTTGAATAAAATTACATGATATAAAACATGCTTGTTTTTAAGAAAGAATTTTCTTTTGAGGGTATTTGAAAGGTTTCTGAAATTTAAAGAATAGTTACCATTTCACCCCCACACAAAAAAAATTTTGAAAAATGTTATATTCTTGCAATAGAAATCAACTGAAAAATTAAAAATTTTGTTTATTGTCAATGCACATATTGTTGCTTTTTAAACAAACCAAAAAGAAAAAATTGAATAAAACGTAATTAAAAGATGAAGAAGAATATACATTTACCTGTAAATATGATTGTTTTTTTCTGTTCGGACACCTGAAAGTATTGTGGCTTTGGTCATTCGAATCTGCAAGTGTCAGGAGAGAACACATCTCTGCTGGAACTAAGAGTAGAAATGACAAACTCGTTTGAAATTTTAGGTAGTAACCTATTTAATACTTAAGGGGCTTAAACTGTTGCTATGGAAACTGTTCATTATGGATCTAAATCTCTGATTTAGGATTTAACTACATTGTCACAGTGGTTGAAGTAAAAATAAAAGTGACGTGTTTGTGAGAGTGGAGTGGATGACGGGCGCTGTGGGGGGAAGCTATTGGGTATTTTTTTTTTTCTCTTATTAATCTTCGGATTAACAAGATTACTCAGCTTTTATTTCGTCTCCTTTTCATAATAAAGGCCTCTAATGGTTGGCTAATTAACATCTCTTGAATTTATGTTTACATTTCAGTCTATGACTTTCAAGTTCCAAAGATGGATTATAGATAAAACACTTTTAAACCCTCCACCCACTACAACTATAACTGCCACCACCATTGCCACCACCACCACCACCATCACACCCACTCCTACATAACCTTCCATGAAGTATGAATTTGTGTCAGCATCAGCAAAAAAAACAAAGTAATTTAACTGACTTGGGGTAAGATTGGGCTTACAGACAGTTAGGGTGGGCAGCTGCTCAAGCAGTATCCACAAAGCCACCCGTGTTACTCATAAAATGTTGTGCAGTTCAATTCATCATCATCGTCATCGTTTAACGTCCGCTTTCCATGCTAGCATGGGTTGGACGATTTAACTGGGGACTGGTGAAACCAGATGGCTACACTAGGCTCCAATCTGATCTGGCAGAGTTTCTACAGCTGGATACCCTTCCTAACGCCAACCACTCTGAAAGTGTAGTGGGTGCTTTTACGTGCCACCGGCACGAGGGCCAGTCACACAGTACTGGCAATGGCCACATTGAAAATTTTTATTTTTATGAACAAAAAGTTTTTAAAAAGTATTCTGTACTTTTGCAGTTTTTATCTTTCTCTATCAATATATCCATCAGTCTATTTCTATGTATATATGCAGTTATTCAGTTTTGCTTCAAGATTTCTTGCCAAAAGAGAAAGAACCAGTTTCTAACCTAGAACCAAGGCTCCTTCATTGGAATTTCAACATCAACAACAAGGTATTTTTGTATGTATGTATGCATATATGTATGTATGTATGTATGTATGTATGTATGTGCAGATTTGTATGTTTCATGTATGTATTCTCATACATATAGTTGCATATCTAGACATACTCAAATATATTTAAATGATAAACTTCTGGAAAGTTTTACAGATTTTTACAGTTCCAGTGATGGACTGGACCTGTAGTCTTTGAATTATCTTTCTCCTTTCTGATTGGTATTTAGGCAGTGTGTTACATATCCCAGGGCCCCAATAATTACAGGTATAAACCTGAACTTATAATCCAGATAGAGTAACTGCAAATTTCTCAATAGTTCAGCATAAGTGTTCTCTTTTTCACTGATCTTCAGCTTTATGTTAACATCTGCTGGGCAACTGATTTCTACAACTATAAACAATTCCTCTTCTCTATCCCAAATCATTATATCAGGTCTATTAAGTTTACATTTTATTGAGGTCTTCACTTTTATTATGACTGGCTATGGCGACATTCAAAGGCATTTTGGATCAATGTTTTCCGCCTTGTTTTCGTTATGTATGTGTGTATGTATGTATGTGTGTATGTATGTATGTATGTATGTATGTATGAGTGCCCCTCTCCTAGAAGAATGCTGTGATAACAGCAAGGGGTCCCTCATTCCCAGTGGTTTTACTGCTCACCAATGACTGAGACAAAGATAAGAGAAAAAAGGACTAATATTGCATCTCAAATGGGTGGCATCAATTCCACCAAGGATGTTTCTACATTTCAAAAATGCATCATTATTTACTGTGAAGGTGCATGGTTTAGTGGTTAGAGTAATCAGTCTGCAGTTGTAAAGTTGTGAGTTCAATTCCTGACAGTGCATTGTGTCCTTAAGCAAACCACTTTATTTCACATTGCTCCTGTCCACTCAGCCAGCAAAAATGAGTAGTATCTATATTGCAAAGGGGCCAGTCTTGTCACATTCTGTGTCATACTGAACCTCCTTGAAAACTAAGTTATGGGTTCATGTGTCTGTGGAGTGCTCAGCCATTTGCCCATCAATTTCAAGAGTGGCATCACATGACCATACCAGTACAGTCATCTCTCTTGCACACCATATCTGATGCCTCTCGTGTCCAATTTTTCTCTCAAGATACTCACACTCTGTCGTACATGCATACTGACATTGCACATCCAGTGAAGCATACTAGATTCATTTCTTTCAAGCTTTCACATGAGGTGTTTAGAGTGTCATGAGTGCCACCCCAGCCATTTTCAAGCTTAGTATATCATTTTCTTTGTCTCAATGTCTAGAATCTGAAAAAGTTGGGAGGAAGAACTTGTGAGGCTTGCAATAAAGTCGAAAATCCAGCTGAAAAATTTGTACCTCGACGCTATTTACACAATGCTCACTCACCCAAACTCAGACCAGAGAATTTAGTAACACACCATTGTAAGCACACACACTCAATCAAAAACTTTGGTGTTGTCCCTGTATCGTTTTTCAAGGTGTTATGGCTCATTTTCTAATATTCCTTGATAATGGGCTATTATCTTACTATTTTGTCTTACTTACCCCTTAAAGATACCTTGGTATATTAAAACAGAAACAATACCTTTGGTGGGTCTCTGTATGTTTTTTCTAAGTATCATGGCTAAAATATTCAAGGCAAATACACCGTTTTGTAGTACTAGTATATTCTACAAAATGAGAAAGATGCAGTTATTGTTCCATCTTTCGGATACATACATAAATAATTTTACATAGGTGGAATGCTTAGAGGTCTTCACGGTCATTTTAAGATCAAAACCAGCTTCCTAACTTCATTCCTGTCTGAGGTATTGCATTCTGAATGTCGTGAAACTTTGACTGCGTTTTTCTTAGCTTTTAAGTTGTGGTGCTTACGACGGTCTGTCACTAAACGCCACATGTGTCCTCTACAGTGTCACAGCCCATGTTTCACTGCCATGTAGTCTGACAGTTCTCACACGTAATCATACAGTGCCTTTCACTCTGAGAGAGAGGCCTTTTGTTACCAACAAAAGTAGAAACTCTCTGAACTTTTACCAACCTATTCTTATTCTAGAAGCTACACTCTCAGGGCATCCACTTCCACTGTTGACTTGGTCACCCACTTAATGAAAGCTGTCAACTACTTTTAAGTATCACCCCCAGGCATTTCACAGAATCTATTTTCTGTATACTTATAGTGTTTATTGTACCTGTGCATCTTCCACACACAAAGACTAGTTTCCCTGTTTATCTTCCTCTGATGTTGCTGTACCTCTTATGTGTCCATAGCTTGCATCAGGTACATCTTATGGAGTTTCTACCTACACCTTTTTTACATACTGAGAGGGTCATCTCCCTGAAGGGATCTGTGATTTCTCTGTTTTCCCACTTACCATTACTTTAGTCTTTGCTACATTAACTCTAAGATCCTTTGATTCCAGACCTTTCTTCTCTAGTTCTGGTAGTGATTCAGCTATAAGAACAAGGTCATCAACATAGAGGAGCTCCCCTGACTTAAATTCCTCTGTTATTTCCTGGAGGACCATGATAAACAGGAGAGAGCTGAGAATTGATCCTTGGTGAGCTCTTACTTGTACACTGAATTCATTGATATGCTTGTTGCAAACCCTCACCCTACTGACAGCATCCCTGTACATGGGATATATATATATATATATATATATATATATATATATATATATATATATATATATATATATATCTCATAAAATATAATTGCCAACTAGATGTGGCGGTCCCATAGAGGACAATGTTACTGTTGATTTTAGCCCCAGGAGGACATCTTCAGCTGGCTAATGACACACTGTCTGTGTCTGATTAGTATTCATGAGGGGAAATCATTGTTCCCATCTCTAGCCTTATGTGATACACATGGACTCAGGTTTCTGGAAAGTAACCCATCATCAGTGCATGATAATCACGAGGTAGTGATGACAACTCTTTCCACATGAAAAATACTTTATGCTTTTTCCAGTGACAAACAGTTCCTGATCTCAAAAAAGGAGAAATAAGCAATATTAAATCTTTGAGAAGTGAAAGAGATGCCCTCCTGGGGTTAAAAACAACAGTAGCATCATCCTCTATAGGACTGCCACATCTAGTTGGCAATTATATTTTATGATTTCATACTGCTACTGTTTACTTCTTGCTCAGAGATTTAATATTGCTAGATATATATATATATTTAGGACACTAAACTCTACTTGCGAAGACCTGTTAAGGCAAGTGAAATCGAATTCGAGTTAAATTCGATGACTGGCACCCATGCCAATATCGTCTCCTTCATTGGACACGAAACTCAGCTTGCAAAGACTTATTGGGGAAAGCGAAAGCGAAATTGTGATGGCACCTGTGCCCAGCATCGCCTTTCTGGCACTTGTGCCCGCGGCGTGTAAGGACTTTCAAGCGAGATCATTGCCAGTGCCCCTGGACTGGCTCTTGTGCGGGTGGCACATAAAATACACCATTTTGAGCATGGCCGTTGCCAGTACCACCTGAATGGCCTTCGTGCCAGTGGCACGTAAAAAGCACCCACTACACTCTTGGAGTGGTTGGCGTTAGGAAGGGCATCCAGCTGTAGAAACTCTGCCAAATCAGATTGGAGCCTGGTGTAGCCATCTGGTTTCACCAGTCCTCAGTCAAATCGTCCAACCCATGCTAGCATGGAAAGTGAACGTTAAACGACGATGACGACTATGATGAAGTTAAAAGTTATGGCTGGTCATAGAGTGGCCGTTGGTTTCACATCTATAAAGCACTTAACAGTGATTGGCTGTAACTTTTAACTCCCTAAAAAAATATATTATTACTTTAATGTTTTAGGGTGAGGTTCTTTTTGGGATATACAAACTACTGATAATTATGTAATGTAATGCAATCCAAAGTATTATGCATATATCTATTTATGCATTATTTATGTGTGTGGGGGGAGAGAGAGAGAGAGAGAGAGAGAGAGAGAGAGAGAGAGAGAAAGAGTATATAAGTGCAAAACAAGGTGGACAAAATAGTACCTAAATATCAAAGATAAACTATAAAAGTTACTCCATTTTTCAATTCTTCATTTCTGTCCATTTTTTAATATGCTTTCCTGCTATTTCAAACCATGTTTTGTCTGTTAATTTTGACCAGTTCCTTTGTGCCTGTATATTAATTGTATTTTTATGTCACCCAACACAATGACTATATTATTCCTTGCTCACCACACTAAAGCATTTTTCTGTCTAATTTCTTATATCATATTTCCTAGCATACAATTTGATGTCATATATAGTGTACAAATTCAAATATTGTTACTATTTTATCAAATCCTGCTGCATTTTACATGGAATTTTTGGTCCTCTGTAGTTGACTTGGTTTATAAAAGGATCTATTTCTTTTGGCATTAAACTTTGGTTTGAGAAATTCAACTTGTATGCCAGAAATTCTGGCACGTGCTTTCCACCTACATCTCCAGCTCAGCCTTGCTTACTAAATATTTTCCAAACTTAAGTTATGAATTGACTAATGTTCATCAGTATTGTGTAAACACTATTTAAAACCTTCATAGCTTTCATGCCTCCCCAGACAAACTTCACTCTTTTTAGTTCTTCACTCCTTCCTTTTCTCACATAAACTCTCTTTTACCCATTTTCCCTATAAAAGATTTATTTATTTATTTACATACTTGTTTGCCCTTGTTTTTATTTTCAAAAAGTTAACTTTCATTTGATGATTGGTTGCATAAAAGTTTAATGAAGTTTTTTTTTACAATATACACACATTATCAGTTATTGCAGGAAACAGAAATTATACAAGTATAATCATACATGTTTCTATATGTCATATTGTAAATTGACCTGTCCATTATTTGTTTGTCTTTTACGGATGCTGAAGTGGACTAAGGTGTTATAATGGAGGCAGTTGAATGCAGATTAGTGATCAGATTCTTATACTTGAAAGGTTGTACACCAAAAGAGACTTTTAATGAAATGAAAGAAGTTTATGGTGATAATGCACCATCATACGATGGAGTCAAGCACTAGCATCGACAGTTCAAATGTGGTTGGACATCGGTGGAGACTGCTCTTATTTCTGGATAACCACATTCCAATATTGATGACGACACCATCCATAAAGTGGAAGCTGCCATTTTAGAGGATCACCGCATAACTATTTAGCAACTAGCCCAAGAAGTGAAGATAAGTGTAGGGTCTGTGGAAAAAAACCATTCACAACCATTAGCAAATGGGGAAATTGTCTGCACGATGGATTCCCCAGACGCTCACACCTTTTCAAAAGCAGGAACGAGTCAATTGGTCCTAGGTTCTTTTGACAATGTGCCAAGAAAATGAGGAGGAATTTTTCAACAGACTTATCACACAAGATAAAATGTGGGTCCATCACTATGGTTCTGAAACTAAAGTCCAGTCAAAGCAAAGAAAGCATGATAACTTACTACCTCCACAGAAGGCTCCTGTCCAACCTTCAGCAGGCAAAGTGATACTCACAGTTTTTTGGGACCAGCGTGGAGTAGTGATGATGGATTTTCTGGCAAAGGGCACCACAATTAATATTATGCTTCTCAGCTGCAGAAATTGCAGGATGCCATCAAAGCAGAGAGGTGTGGCATGCTGATCAAAGGAGTCTGCCTCGTCCGAGACAATGCCCCAGTTCACAATGTGCATATTGCCCAGATGAAAGCACACTCCTGCAGCTATGAAATCCTTCCTCATCCCCCTTACTCTCCTGACCTCGCGCCATCTGACTTCCACCTCTTTCCAACCATGAAGTCTTTTTTTGAAGGGGAAGCATTTTTTGGATGATGGCGAACTTATTTCCAAGGTAAAGTCTTGGCTCCAGACACAACCTACCGACTTCTACAGATGAGGTCTTCACAGCTGCACAAAGCAATGAGAGAGGTGTGTCACCATTGGTGGTGGTTATGTAAAGAAGGACTAATAATTATGCCAAGTTTCATTTATCCCAGTCTTTGGGAAGTGGGTCAGGGAAAATCTTTAGTAAATGCCCCTTTTGTGTGTGCAAGTGTGTGTGTGTGTGTAAATATATATATATATATAAGTATACATATATATATGTATATATATATAAATATACATATATACAATATGTCAGAGTTGACTCCTGGTACATAAGTCAGAGCATGCAGGTATAGCTGTGCAGTTAAGGAGTTTGCTTTCTCACAACATGGTTTTGGGTTCAGCCCCACTATGCAGCACTGTGGTAAGTATCTTCTACTCTAGCCCTAGGTTGACCAATTCTTTGTTATTGATTTTGGTAGATGGAAACTGTGTGGAAGCTCATCATGTTTCCAAATTGAGTCCCACTGTGTGGTACCTTGGGCAAGTGCCTTCTACATATGTATGTGTTTATATAGGTACTAGGACAAGATCTCTCCTGAACAAAATCCCCCACTAGACCAAAACCCCCAGCAGTCAATATCCTCTGGAATATTGTTCTTTCTTTACAATAAAAATATTTTAAGAAAGTGAAATTTTATAAAAAAATTTTTTACAGCTGGATGCCCTTCCTAACGCCAACCACTCCGAGAGTGTAGTGGGTGCTTTTACGCGCCACTGGTACGAGGGCCAGTCACACAGTACTGGCAATGGCCACGCTCAAAAAGGTGTTTTTTACGTGCCCCCTGCACTGGCTCCCGTGCAGGTGGCACATATATATATATATATATATATATATATATATATATATATATCTGTAAAAATATGTGACACTTATTCAGTAGCCATGATAAAACTCCGAGTTTTGGATGCCAGGGTGGGAGCCCACGCCAACATCTCTTCAGTTATCCGGCCATTGAAAATTCCTGTGAAAAATGGCAGCTAAAACAAAGGGAAATTACTGTGTAGTGACAAGGTCAAAATGCGTCTAATATGTGATAATATGCGCAGTTTTAGACGCATTTTGACCTTGTCACTACACAGTAATTTCCCTTTATTTTAATGGTCATTTTTTACAGGAATTTTCAATGGGCGGATAACTGAAGAGATGTTGGCATGGGTTCCCACCCTGGCATCCGAAACTCTGAGTTTTATCATGGCTATTGAATAAGTGTCATATATTTTTACAGATAAATTCCTCTATTTACATGATATCGAGGTATTTCTTTCTTTTGTTGTCCTTCCTATCAATATATATATATATATATATATATATATATATATATATATATATATATATATATATATATATATATATATATATGTATATATATATATAAAATTAAGGACCTTGATGTCTGTCAGATACCTTTAAGCAACCATCTGGCAACATGGGGTCAGAAAAAGTATGTAATATTCCCACTGTACAAACTACACAACTCAAGTGAAATTGAGAGTAAAGTAAGAGGAAATAATTTTATTGATAAATTCAAACCTGTTCTGAATGGACAGTTATAGTAACGGTGCTAATTATAACAATGATGGTGATATTAAAAATAAATACTACTGCTATTACTACTGTTACCCCCACCACAACAAC
The DNA here is from genome assembly GCF_046866305.1 of Octopus bimaculoides. NCBI lineage: Eukaryota > Metazoa > Mollusca > Cephalopoda > Octopoda > Octopodidae > Octopus > Octopus bimaculoides. The sequence continues at coordinate 6,933,182 of NC_142944.1, forward strand.
AACAACAATAAATGTGATGGGAAGATGATAGTAGAGTTGACCAAATGAACATTGAATTGATTAAAATCTAAAAATTTCTGGGGTAACAATAGAATTCAATGAAAACAGGAATGTTGTTTACAACATTCCAAAATACAGCCAAACAATTATTCCTTTAAGTGTGATCAAAGTAGAGAATCCTTGACATGCTCACCAAACTGTGATGTCTTAGCCACATACTTATTGGTTGAAATACAATGAGAACTTAGTTGGTATGCTCACCAAATCACGACATCTAAGCCACATGCTGATTGGTCAAAATATAGTTTGTAAGATTTAGCCTGCTTGAGGCCATTGGAGGGTATTTAAAGCAGGGGTCAGGGAACTTTTGAACCAATTACCCCAAAATATATTTATTTATGCCAATGGGATCTTTCTGATTTGGCAGGCGCCACTTTTTATTTATGTTTTATTTAGTGTTTTCTACCGAAACACTTTAAAACTTTGTATACTTGTATATTTTGTCTTATAGAACAGAAAAATTATTATATTCGAAGTTATTTCATGTTAAAAGTTGTCGTATTTCGGTAATTTCAACCAATCACTGACGTCTATTGAGGTGAAAACAATTACTGCTATGGAATGTAAGCAACATGTTCTAGCGGTGTAATGGGATCTTTTCCTTGGAATAAAATTAATGCCATTGTTTGTCAACAACTATTGGTGGTACTGTTATTTATGACATCGTTCGTGCGTTTGTACTGGTTTTAGCTTTAGGGTTTTAGGGTTAGGGTTCGGGTTTTAGAGTTAGGGTTCGGGTTTTAGAGTTAGGGTTAGGGTTAGGGTTAGGGTTAGGGTTTTAGGGTTAGGGTTAGGGTTATGAGTGCTGATAGTTTTTGTTGACAAACAACGGCACTAATTTTATTCAAGGGAAAAGATCCCATTACACCACTAGAAGGTGTTGTTTACATTCCACAGCAGTAATTGTTTTCACCTCAATAGACGTCAGTGATTGGTTGAAATTACCGAAATACAACAATTTTAACACGAAATAACTTTAAAAAGATAAAATTTTCTCAATAACACTAAGAGTAAAATATGTTTTATATGGTACATTCTACCAGTGTCCCAAGTTTGAAAGTGTTTTATTAAGAAAACAAGTGGCGCCTGCCAAATCAGAAAGATCCTGCCAATGTTACTCCCTTGATTTGAAAGGAAGAAAATCATAGATTCTTTGAATTCAAAAGTTTGATTGAATCTATTTATATAGAGAATACAATACTAAATATAAAAGTATAAAACAAATGCAACAAAATAAATTAATATCCTCATTAGGAAACAAAAGGATTTTTCTAGAAACTTTTTCCCTTCAGGTTTTGGAAAAATGATGTTTCATTTCTGTTACAATTACATCAAAATTGGGGCATTTCGATGCCAGAGAAATTTAGATACAGTCTTCAGGGTCCATTCAAATTTGTTAAAGAGTTGAATTAAATAACTACTTAAATCTACTTAAACAAAGCAAAAACATCAAAAAATACGGTTAAGGTGGATAAAAGACAACTGACAAATAATACCTGTTTAGTCACTTGACTAATGCCTTAGTTCAGAATGGCATGACATTTCCTGAACACATCCATTGCTGCCAGAAGGAAAATTTCTGTCATAACAAGGAACATGTTTTTATATAATTTTACTTATGTCTAATGAGTCCTCATTACCCCAAAGGATTTCCTTTTTACCCCACCTGGGGCAATTTACTCCTGTTCACCGACCCCTTATTTGAAGGATAAATCCAACCATTTCACTAAAGTTGTCAATTATGGAACCTGATGATTGCTTAAACACCTGAAAGTATTAGTTTATTTCAATATTGTAAAATTGTAAAATTGTAAAAATTGCAAATAATAAAACATGAAAATCAGACTAAACTGAGTATTACTAATTGGTTGATAACTGATGTTTGTCTCCCATCTAGTTGTACACTTGTGTTTGTCTCCAATCTGGTTGTACACTTAGTATATGCTATACCATTTGTTTATTTACCCTACATTTTTTTCATTTATTATATATATACTTTTATTAAAACTGCAAAGCCCTTCACATAGTGTTACTCAGAATTTCCTATTACTCTTTGTTGGACTGTTGTGATCAATCTAAACTGTCTGATGAACAGTAATGTGAAACTCTGAGTAACAGTTTGTGATGCTTTTTGCAGCTTTAATAAAAGCATATTACTCTACCTCCAGTATTTGAGTATTTTTTCCCACCTTGTTTTGCATTTATGTGCTTACTTGTATATATATTCATATATAATATATATAAAACAGCTTCCGTTCTAGGGGGAAAAACTACAAGTAGTAGATAGCTTCCATTACCAAGATGACCAAGTCAGTAGCAGGGGTGGATGCTCTGAAAGTGTAACTGCTAGAATAAGAATAACCAGAGTAAAGTTCAGAGAGCTCCTACCTCTGCTGGTGAAAAAAGGCCTCTCACCCAGAGTAAAAGTTAGACTGTATGATGCATGTGTACGAACAGCTATGCTACATGGCAGTGAAACATGGGCCGTGACTGCTGAGAACATGCTTAATCTTGCAAGGAATGAAGCCAGTATGCTCCGCTGGATGTGTAATGTCAGTGTGCATACACAATAGAGTGTAAGCGCCCTGAGAGAAAAGTTGGACTTAAGAAGCATCAGATGTGGTGTGCAAGAGAGATGACTGTGCTGGTATGGTCATGTATTGTGAATGGATGAGGATAGCTGTGCGAAAAAGTGTCACACTCTAGCAATAGAGGGAACCTGTGGAAGAGGTATACCCAGGAAGACCTGGGATGAGGTGGTGAAGTACAACCTTCGAACATTGGGCCTCACCGAGGCAATGACAAGTGACCAAGACCTTTGGAGATATGCTGTGCTTGAGAAGGCCTGGCAAGCCAAGTGAGACCGTAACCATGGCCTATACCAGTGCAGCATAACCAGCCCATTTAAGAGTACCCTTCAATCATTGGGCAATAAACTGCACTTGCGAAGACCTGTTGAGGCAAGTGAAATCGTTGTCACGGCCTGATTGGCACCTGTGCTAGTGGCATGTTAAAAGTACCATTTGAGCATGATCATTGCCAGTGCTGGTGGCACATAAAAAGCACCATTTGAGCATGATTGTTGCCAGTGTCATCTGGCTGGTTCCTATGCTGGTGGCATGAAAAAAACACCATTCAAGCGGGATCGTTGCCAGTGCCACCTGACTGGCTCCTATGCCAGTGACACATAAAAAAGCACCAACTACACTCTCGGGGTGGTTGGCATTAGGAAGGGCATCCAGTTGTAGAAATTTTGCCAGATCAGACTGGAACCTGATGACTGAAGGCTAACTTGCCAGCTCTCAGTCAAACCGTCCAAACTATGCCAGCATGGAAAGCGGACATTACATGACGACGAAGATGATGATGATGATGATATAAATGTATGTGTATTTTTTCAATTTGTATAAATAACAAAGAAAAAAAAAATAGTAACCAGGGTAGCAAAAATTCACATAAGTGCCAAGTATTATTGCCAACTTATAAAGATAGAAATTCCAGGGTTTAGTGAAATGTTTTTGTATAACATGGATAAATTAAGAAATGGAGGTAAACGCAGGTTGAATAACACCTGCATACGACTCCATTTCTTAATTTATCCATATATATATATACTCTTGACGCACCCATACAATGGTTTTACCATCATGAAACCAGGATTTTCTACACTTGCAGAATTTCAGTATTAGTCTGAAATCCAACAATCTGTTGATAGTCCAGAACTCAGGTTGACTGTTTCTCTGGAAATACTCTACCTTTATACCTTACCAGGACCCTAATCCTGCAGAACAACAGAGCTAGAATTATCTCCTCCTACGCCTCACAAGCGGGACTGCCAAATGATCAGAAGGACCATTTTTATGATACCCTTCTACAGGCTACCTCAAAAACGAGTGACAATGACTTCATCTTTGCGACTAGAGATTTTAATGGGCATGTTGGGTGGAAATCCGGTATCTTCACTGCTGTACATGGTATTGGTTCCCAGAACAATGAGGGAACTAGGCTACTGGAGTTCTGTGATGCATGTAACCTTTTAATCTGCAACACTAAGTTCAGGAAGCCAGACAGCCACCTGATAACCTATCAATCAGATGACTGCAAGCCAGATTGATTTCATCCTCACCAGACAGTGGGACGCAGTGTTGCTCTTAAATACAAAACCCTCCCAGGTGAGGAATGCACCCTCCACTCCTAGCATAGACTAGTCATTAGTGACTTTTGACTCGAGACCAAGAGGATGCCTAGAAGCAGACTGATCCAGAGGAGAAGGATTTGGAAGCTAAAGAACCCGCATCAAGAAATTGTCACCCTACTGGTGACAAAGGACCTCTCGCTCAGAGTGAAAGGTAGATTGTATGATGCATGTGTGCGAACTGCCATGCTTCACAGCAGTGAAACGTGGGCCGTGACTGCTGAAGGCATGCATAGGCTTGAAAGAAATGAAGCTAGTATGATTCACTGGATGTGTAATGTCAGTATGCACACACAACAGAGCGTAAGCACCCTGAGAGAAATGTTTGACACAAGAAGCATCAGATGTGGTGTGCAAGAGAGACGTTTGCGTTGGTATGGTCATGTACTGCGGATGGATGAGGAGAGCTGTGTGAAGAAGAGACACTTCCAAACAGTAGAAGGAATCCAAGGTAGAGGTAGACCCAGGAAGACATGGGATGAGGTGGCGAAGCATGACCTTCAAACGTTGGGCCTCAGAGAGGCAATGACAAAAGACTGAGACCTCTGGAGGTATGATGTGACTGAGAAGACCCGGCAAATAAAATGAGGCGTTAGGAAGGGCATCCAGCTGTAGAAACACTGCCAGATCAGATTGGGGCCTGGTGCAGCCTCTGGGCTTCCCAGACCCCAGTCGAAGGTAGACTGGCAGAGGATTCTATCAAAATACATAGAAAGCACGGGATCTCCAAATAACAATGCAAACTTCATATAATGAAGGTATCCTGGACCTGAAGAGTAGCTTGTGGTCTACTCCTCGTTTGAATAATCACAACTTTCAAAGTTCTGCTAGCTATGAAACATACATACATGCATGAGTGCGTGCATACGTGCGTGTGTGTGTGAGTCTGTCTGTGTTTGTCCTCCAACAAGAGACCAATAGAATATGTACCAGGTTTTTTTTTTTTTAAATAAGTACTGTGATCAATTTGTTCGCTAAAATTCCTCAAGGCCATGTCCGAGCATGGGTGCAGTCTAATGGCTGAAGCAGGTAAAAGATAGAGGATAAATGATGATATTTACACTCGTGTGATCACGCGCGCAAGCATGTTTGTGTCACCTTATTTTGACGCAGTGCGACATTTGGTGTCATTTGTCTCCAATCTTCTGTGAAAACATGTTCTGTTGTGGGTTGTAATATGAGAGGAAAGGCATCCAGCCATAGAAAATTGGCCACAGCAAATACTGTTTGGCTCTTGCATGCATAGTAAAATCTGATTTGTTATTCGCATTTATTTATATATCCAAGACTCATAACACCAGTTATAAACTATGTTTGAAAAGACAGGAGTGGGTGTGTGGTAAGTAGCTTACTTACCAACCACATGGTTCCAGGTTCAGCCCCACTGCGTGGCACCTTGGGAAAGTGTCTTCTACTATAGCCTCGATGGCTTTGGTAGATGGAAACTGAAAGAAGCCTGTCGTATATGTGTGTGTGTGTGTGTGTGTGTGTGTGTGTTTGTGTGCCTCTGTTTCTCCCCCAACATCGCTTGACAACCGATGCGGGTGTGTTTACGTCTCAGTAACTTAGCGGTTCGGCAAAAAGAGACCGAAAGAATAAGCACTCGGCTTCCAAAGAATAAGTCCTGGGGTCGATTTGCTCGACTAAAGGCAGTGCTCCAGCATGGCCGCAGTCAAATGACTGAAACAAGTAAAAGAGTGAAGTAATAATTGGAAAGTCTTAGAGGCAAGATGTACTAATGCAAAAGTGATTTGAACTAGAATGTCTTTGACTATTTGGTATACTAGAACAGGATTTGATTGATGCTAAACAACCCCAAAATCTCATTATTGTGAGATAATGATAGTGTAAATTATTAATTTTGCTAGCCTCCTGTCATGAGGTGAAGATAACAAGGGGAGATCACTCCAGTATATCTTGTGAATTACAGTACGGTAGCATAATCTAGTGAGAGCCTGGCTAACATTTATCGAAGTGGCGCGTGGCTTAGTGGTTAGGGTGTCAGCATCATCATCGTAAGATTGTGGTTTCGATTCCTGGATCGGGTGACGCGTTGTGTTCTTGAGCAAAACACTTCATTTCACGTTGCTCCAGTCCACTCAGCTGGCAAAAATGAGTAACGCTGCGATGGACTGGCGTCCCATCCATCTAGGAAACACATACGCCTTTGAAACCGGGAAACCGGACCCATGATCCTGGCTAGGCTTTAAAAGGGTGCATTTATTTATTCCCAAATATTGGTTTCGAATTTCGGCACAATGCCATCTGTTTCGATGGAGGTGGGTTACGTCGCTTACATCGATCCCAGTGCCCAACTGGTATTTATTTTATCGAATCCGAAAGGACGAAAAGCAAAGTCGACCTCGGCGGAATTTGAACTCATAACGTAATGAAAAGCAAGATGCCGCCTCAGCATGCTAACAATTCTGCCAGCTCACCGTCTTAATCTGAAATATTGACGTCTTTTACTTTTGTTTAATGATGTAAATTTTACTGCAAAATGATTTGTTATAATGCATATGAAAGTTTTTTCTAATAAAAAACAATGCGAAAAGTACTTTAGCATCAATAACCCCTAGACATTATTATCCCGCGTCCACGGACTAACAAGGCCAGTTACTTGGTTTCCATGGTATAACCACATCTTTAGTCTGTAGCGAAAGTGGAGCAAGAAGCAACCTTTCAGGTATAAGCACAAGGCCATTATATATGGCAATTGTGTTTGGAAGAGATTGATTAGTCGATACCAATGACTCTTAACCTGGTTTTTTTACTTTATTTTACTGAGCCTCAGAGACGAAAGGCAACGCAAGGATTTGAGCTCAGAACGTAAAGAGCCGGAACAGATACCGCTGCAAAGCATTTCTACGGACGTTAATCAACCATGTTCAGGAAGTTGATAATGAAATAGATAACACCATACTTTGTAGAGAACACAATGTACGCCTACCTCAAATTACGTCGTTTCGTGTTACGTCTTTTTTTTTACTTGCATCGTTTTTTGTTTGTTTGTTTTTTTTAAATAAATTAATGGAGAAAATAAACTTCACCCGATTTATCTGTCAGTCTCAATCAACGTCTTTTAAAAGATTAGCATTTTTAATAATACATCTAAAACTCAATACTGAAATGAAAATCGAATGAATATATGTAAAAAAATATGTACAAAAAATTATTGATCTTTCTAGTTAAGTCGCATGTCATGGAATCAATTACCGGCGTTAAGTATGCCAATATGTGTGTGTGCGTGCGTGTGTGTGTACGTACGAATGTAATGCGTGATAAATGGTTGCGTAAACCAAAGCAAGGGAGACAACTCGAAATTTCGTTTTCAATGAGTTCTTTGTTACTGACTTGTAACAACAAACTTTTCAGCTAATAGTTGATACTATTAAACCTCTGGTGTATTCACAAGAAAAGCATAGGAAAGGGAGGGAGGGAGGAAAAGAAAGGAATAAAACCAAAGTGTTTTGTTGGCAAGGTACACAACTCTTTTCATCTCAGTATACTCTGCTTATGATTTTGTCAGCTCCTTTTGTTGGAAATGGTCGCATAGGAAACCACTCTCAGATCACAATGCATCTGCAGTGATTCTTAAAACTGACCAAGTGGTTTACTGCAGATAAAGGAAAATATCGATAGCATACATCATTGAAAAATAAATACAGGTTTAAAATGAAAACTTTAGGAAGAAAAAAAAAGATACAAACGACTACTTATTTTCTTTTATTATACATATTCGCTTCAGATTTTGGTACAAACTCAGCAGTTTCGGAAAGGGGTATGTCGATTACATCGATTGGTACCTATTATATCGGTCTCAAACGGATTAAAGGCAAAGTCGATCCTGGCATAATTTGAACTCAGAACGTAAAGACGGACAAAATGCCGTTAAGCATTTTGCCCGACGTGTTAACGATTCTGCCAGCGTGCCACCTTTGTTTTTATTATTTGTATTCGTCTTCTGACTTCTGCTGTCAGACCGTCCAACCCATACCAGCATGGAAAGCGAACGTGAAATCTTTTTTTTCTTTTTTTCTTTCTTTTTTAGGACGATGAGCTGACGAAAAAATGTGTAGCGGTATTTCGCTCGTCGCTACGTTCTGAGTTCAAATCCCGAAGAAGTCGACCTATTTTGTCCGACCCCTGTATATACACTCAGCTGTAGAAATGAGTTGTGATGTCACTGGTGCCAATCTGTATCGGCCTTTGCTTCTCCCTTGGATAACATTGGTGGCGTGAAGAGGGGAGGCTGGTAAGTGTAGTGAAACTACCTACCGCCATTAGATACAAAACTGCTATCGCCATTCTTCTCATTTAAATATAAATAAATGCGAGCGTAGTAGAGAACCCATTCCTTGTCATCACGTGACTGATTATTATTCGAAGCGGCAAATTCTTCGAACCTTTCCCGCCAGAACGCAAACTGACCAATCACGGCCCCTAATAAGGTCACGTGATAGAGTAAAATTCTGAAGCCATTTGGAGCCCTCTTAACGCCTTAAATAGAGCAACTGATACCCAACAATTTGTCTCGGTCCAGTTTCTCTTTGAGAACTGTTCCGTGTACCACACAACAGCAGCAGCAGCCAGCGACCACTTCAGCAGTTTCGTCCAGCCACGATGACCTCCGCCGTCGCCACATCAGCAACAAGAGTCTATGACTACTAACCAACACGATTACTACCAAGCAGCCTCAATCTCCACCAGCGTCTACACGACTTTCTATGTACACCAAACTACCGCGGCACATCTCTCTCTTCGATTCTGTTAGGTGACTTAGCTTCACCACGATAATAAACAGACAAGATTCTCAGCCAGCGACGAACATCTGTATAACAAGAATCACGGCCCGGCATCAATGCCACGACATCACAACTAGTGATCAGCACTGCCACACTCAGCCAACTCACTTCACATACAGATTCATATTATTGTGTACCCAAGAACTGGTATAATTGCTCACGTGTTATTGACTCTTTCTATTTGCTGTAAATACTGACATACACACACATGTATCACTCACATACACACTTTTCTTTGTATGACGGCCTGTCTTTGATTATGTTCTTATATGTCGCATTCACACTCTCACACAGACATACATCTTTAACGCCATAATAAATATCTCTGTTATTCATCTTATACGGTTGTGGTCTTTCATTACTGGTCATCTATGTTATCGTCGCATAACATATCATGTATATCATTATTGATATATATTATTTTGTGTTCGACCGTGTGACGCGTTTAAATAAAAGGAGTCCTCTGTTTTTCCATTCGTCACCATTTCTCCTTTTTGAGTTCGCACGGTCGTTACCTTACATATGCATGAGCAATTACTGATCTTCCATAAGCAATCTTACCTGTACTTGTGCCTTGGAGGTGAACTTTCTAAGTGCAATCCTATGCTCATTCATGACCGAAGTGGGGTTTTACCCTCTTACCTGACAGAATCATTAGTACAACAGGTGAAATGCTTAACTACATTTCGTCCATCTTCATGTTCTGAGTTTAAATTCCACCAATGTCAACTTTGATTTTCATCTTTTTGGGGTCAATAAAATAAGTACCGGTTGTGTACTGGGAGAATGAGGGGATCAATGTAACCAACTTACCTCTCAGCCAAAATTTGAAATCAGTATTATTATTATTATGTAAAGTGACAAACTGGCAGAATTGTTAACGGTGTTTCATCCTCCACTACATTCTGAGTTCAAATTCTGCCAAGGATGACTTTGCCTTTTATCCTTTTGGGGTCGATGAAATAAGTACCAGTTATGTACTGGTTTGATGTAATCGACTAACCTCCCTCCAAAACCAAATTTTCAAAGCCTTGTACCAAGAGTAGAAGTCATTATTATTATTATTATTAGTGTTTAACAAAATGATAACGTTTTAGAGAGATGATCAAGCATTTGTAGAGTTTTTCTAAAGCTTTTAATGATGCATAAAAAAAAAAAAAGAGTCTGTGATCCACCCTTTTTTCATTGCTTAGTCAACAGCTAGAAAAAAGGGCAGTACCTTTATAGGGCTTCCAAGACGGGTAGGAAGGAAGAGGACATCCTTACACCAAAGACTTGGTATGAATGCTTACAATAGAATAAACCATACTAAAGGAAAGCACTTAAAGATCAGGTGGTGGTGTTAACATGTTAACTACCACAGCCTGTTACTGGAACTTAGTGGTGACACCACATGTTTCCAGTTTCATTGTCATCATCATCATCATCATCATCGTTTAACGTCCGCTTTCCATGCTAGCATGGGTTGGACGATTTGACTGAGGACTGGTGAAACCGGATGGCAACACCAGGCTCCAGTCTGATTTGGCAGAGTTTCTACAGCTGGATGCCCTTCCTAACGCCAACCACTCAGAGAGTGTAGTGGGTGCTTTTACGTGTCACCCGCACGAAAACGGCCACGCTCGAAATGGTGTCTTTTATGTGCCACCCGCACAAGCCAGTCCAGGGGCACTGGCAACGATCTCGCTCGAAAATCCTACAGGAGCCAGTCAGGCGGTACTGGCAACGGCCACGCTCAAAATGGTGCATCTCATGTGCCACCCGCACAAGAACCAGTCCAGGGGCACTGGCAACGATCTTACTTGGCTTGCCGGGTCTTCTCACGCACAGCCCATTTCCAAAGGTCTCGGTCCGTAGTCATCGCCTCGGTGAGGCCCAATGTACGAAGGTCTTGCCTCACCACCTCAGCCCAGGTCTTCCTGGGCCTACCTCTTCCACGGGTTCCCTCAACTGTTAGGGTGTGGCACTTTTTCACGCAGCTATCCTCCTCCATTCTCACCACATGTCCATACCAGCGCAATCGTCTCTCTTGCACGCCACAACTGATGCTTCTAATGTTCAGCTTATACTGTTTAATTACAAGGAAGAATAATTTTTTGGCATTTTTACAATATTTCATAATTAAACTTTAATATATAACACTCATGTTATTTAAACATCTTCAAAACAATGTGAAAGATACAGAATAAAATATTTTCTCCACTTATGAAAATGTAGCACTGTTGATACATATGGATGCTGTGTGTAGTTTGCAATGAACCACAAAAGGTCCATGTGGTGGTCAATGTGTTACACCATGCAACAGATTGAATATAACACCTGAATTGAAACTATCGCAGGATTTGAACTCAGGATACAGAGAGCTGGGACAAAGACTGCGAGGCATCTTGTCCAATTAACATTCCACCGACTCTAGCAGAGCCTATCCTGTTACTACTCTCTTTACTTTTACTCTTTTACTTGTTTCAGTCATTTGACTGCGGCCATGCTGGAGCACCGCCTTTAGTCAAACAAGTCAACCCAAGACTTATTCTTTGAAAGCCTAGTACTTATTCTATCGGTCTCTTTTGCTGAACTGCTAAGTTACGGGGACATAAACACAGACACACAAACACAAACACACACATAAATATATATATATATATATATATATATATACATATATATAGGATGGGCTTCTTTCAGTTTCCGTCTACCAAATCCACTCACAAGGCTTTGGTCGGCCCGAGGCTATAGTAGAAGACACTTGCTCAAGGTGCCACGCAGTGGGAATGAACCCGGAACCATGTGCTTGGTAAGCAAGCTACTTACCACACAGTCACTCCTGCGTCTGCTAGATACCATTTTGCATTAAATTATTTGAGAACCACCATCCTAATGTCTTTTTACCATATTTCTACTGAAATACACAGCCCTTGTTTCAATTAATTTAAAAGATAATGAAGATGTTAGCAAAATAACCTAATCCTTATCAAGCTGGTATTTGGTACATAAATTACCATGAAATTTGATGGGAGGTTTTGATGTAGATCACCTTAAAATAAAAAGTTGATATCACAGAGCCAGTGGCAGTCAGATGTGTTGGTATAAAAAGGGTTAAACAAGGTAAGACATAGGGGATAATGTAGTTCTAGATTTACTTATAACTGAAATAAAAGACAGGGATATTCATGATGGATGAATGCGTTTTATAAAACAGGGTTGATTTGGGGCTTAACCACATTCTTAGAACAATATTGCCTTTGCAGAATGAAAGATGTCATTGTATGAGATGAAATATTTTTCATACACAGATAGAAAGATATACACACACACAATCAATATAGCAGACAATAATATACAATCATTGGACAAGAGCTTACTGTACACAACTATCATCATATGGTACATTTGGAATCTATAATTGGAATACTCCTGGCTGACAGAATTATAAACAGTCAAAAGTTGACTAAACAAATATTCTTGATGTGATCACTCTCAGTAATGCCAAGGACAAGTGATTGTGCAACAGGAATTCAAATTGCTGAAGTTGTTCTTGAATAAAGGTAATTTTTTTTAAATCTGAAAAATTATCTAAACCTCAGATTAGTTTACAGAGCAAGTCAGCTAAAGGCATCAAAGATTAGGTGGTGGTAGTGGTGGTGGCAGCAATGGAAGTGTTAATCAATGGGACAGATTAAGTCTATCACTGAAGAACAGGAATGGCTTCCAAATAGCTTCCATTTATGAAGTTTAACTTACAATGCTTTGGTTTATCTGAATCTATGACAGAAGTCATTTGCCCAAGGTACCAAACAAGTATTATTGAATCTGAAACCACAAAGTTAGTTAGGGCACTTCTTAATCATCCATGTCTGTTGTTTTCATACAGATGGTTTCAGAACAGTTCCATCATCATCACCATTTAACGTCTGCTTTCCATGCTGGCATTGGTTGAACGGTTTGGCCAGTTGGAGACCTGTCCAGGTTCCATTCATCTATTTTGGAATGGTTTCTACAACTTGATGCCCTTCCTAATACCAACCACTTCACAATGTACTGAGTGCTTTTCATGTGGCACCGGCAGGAGTACTTTTACATGGCACCAGCACAGTGCCATTACATAACACTGGCACACATTTTATATGACAGCAGCACCTGTGAGCTCTCAAAAAAAGAACCTCTAGGCTGAGAAAAGGATGTAGAGGACATACCTGTATGTATGGACAGTTACACTTTTACTAAACTTGTTGGGTCTTCTCAAGCACGGCAAACTACCAGGAATCTCCTCTAAGGCCCGTTTGAAGATCTCTCTCTACCTTGTCTCACATCTTCCTGGATTTTCCACATGTTCCCTCCACAGTTAGAACTCAGCACTTATATATGCAGCTGTCCTCATCCATATGCATCCCATGATCAAACCAGCAGTTTCCTCTCTTGTACACTACAGCTGACACCTCTTGTACCCAATTTTTCTCTCAAGACACTTACACTCTTTCATATTTGCACACCAACATCACCCATCCAGTTAAGCATGTTGGCTTCATTTCTTTCAAACCTTCACAAGTCCTCTGTAGTCACAACCCATGTTTCATTGCTGTGTAGCAGAGCTGTACATACACAGGCATCATACAATCTGTCTTTCACTCTAAGGGAGAGGCTTTTAGTTACCAACAAAGGTAGAAGCTCTCTGAGCTTTGCCCAACCATTCTTATTCTAGAAACTACACTTTCAGAACTTCCTCCTCCACTACTCAGTTACCTAGGTAATGGAAGCTGTCTGCTAAGGACCCCCAAACATTTCAGGAAGTCTATTCTCTGTACATTCTTAGTATTTATTATACCTGCACATCTGTCACACACAAAGGCTCCTTTTTGTTAACCTTCCCATGATACACCACATCTCTTATGCATCCATTCCAAAATAGACGAATGGAACCTGGACAGCTCCCCAGCTGGCCAAGCCATTCAACCATAGTGGGTACACTGTATGGAGTTTCTACCAGTACCTTTCCCACATCTTGAATAAGGCCATCTCTCTAGAGGGATTTTAGATTTGTCCATTTTCCTATTTGCTAGGACTTTGGTTTTAGCCCTTAGATTACAGCCCTTGTACCCTCAACTAAAATTTCTTCCCATTAGAATTCACACTAAACATGCTAATATAGAGTTCACCAAAAAAATGTATGCACACTTCAAGAAAGGAAAAATCTGTATAAATATCTAACTTGTATAAGTACCTCAATAAATATAGATGCCTCTTTCCATGATTTGTCAAACTGCGATAACACTAAATAAAAAACGTTAATAAAAATTTTTCCTTTCCTGAAGTGTGTATACATTTTTTGGCAGTTCTGTATGTATTTGGTAAAGTTCTGAGCAACATTTTCTTTTGGCCTGCACATCACTGGCTCCCGTATCGGTGGCATGTAAAAAGCACCATTCAAGCGTGGTCGATGCCAGTACCGTCTGAATGGCACCTGTGCCAGTGGCATTTAAAAAGCAGCCACTACACTCTCAGAGTGGTTGGTGTTAGGAAAGGCATCCAGATGTAGAAACATTGCCAGATCAGATTGGAGCCTGGTGCAGTTACCTGGCTTGCCAGTCCTCAGTCAAACCATCCAACCCATGCCAGCATGGAAAGCAGACGTTAAACGATGATGATGATGATGATGTGGTTGGAGAAATAAAACCTAAGAGTCACCTTCATATCGTAATTTTCAAATTACTTTTGTTGCCTCTGCATCTGCAGTGGACCATTTATTCCAATGACTTGCATAACAATGAGGTCAAGTGAAGATTATTCATTTGTCATCATACTGTGAATTCCAGAGAGAAGTTAGTCTTTTTGGCCATTTGAGGCTATGGCAGGTTGAAGTCACCCAGTAGCGATACACTGACGTTCTGATGCAAGTTTGTTAATGCTTCTTTCTTGCAGAGACTTTTTGTCTAATTTTAGAACAATGACCAGTGAGTTGGGTTGGCAATATGAAAGGAATGAATGGAAGAGACATGGACTGCACAAGCCACAGAGCAGACAAACCACCTAGGAGCAAATAACTGAATAAAATTTGGGTTTGAGTTTTTTTTTTTCCCTTTTATTCAAAGTTATTAAGAAGGGGCTATCTAATCATGTCACAGACAATCTTTTTAGTGCCAGTGGTGTGATAAAATGCGTAGAGTCTATGCTGCAAAATGGTTGCTGAAAATAAAGGAAGCCAATCATAAAATTATATACACAACTAAGATTGGTTTCCTCTGCTACCATATCCCAAATGACAAAGGATCTCAGAGTCTCTGTGAGACTCACGCCCAACCAAGCATGGAAAAACGGTTTATTTATTTGCTTATGTATGTATGTGCAAGTGTGATGTATAAAACAAGAATACAGTATAGAATCCTGTTACAAATATTTATTCTGAAGACATGAATTACAAGCAAAATTTCAATATGTTATTCTTCAGATCAATAAACCGTTTTCATTTTTTTAATTTTTTTTTTTAATGTTTTATTCTTAATTTTTAATTTTACTTTTTGATCGATTCTTGTTCTGAAACAGTTTTACCATAATATATACCTTATTCTTCATTTTAAAAATATCTACTTCTTGATAGGGGGACATCATTTTGCCAAAACAATTAGCACAATCACTTAATCTATTGAATTAGATACAGAAAATTTAACCTAAGAACTTGAGTTTCAGGGGAAATCTTTAAAAAAATTATTTTTTTTATCAGAGAAATATTTTCTTTCTGAATCAAATTATAAAGATGTAGCTGTGTAAACTAAGGACATCTAAAAATATCATATTTTTCACAAGATATTTGTCTAAGGCAAGGTTACAATTTAGGATCAAACAGTCATTCGCAAACACTCAAAGCAAGATCTCTTTCATCAAGAAGTTCTTTGAGAGTTATATCCAGTTTAGATCTGGAAAAGTCATCAATAGCCAAGTCTTTGACAATTTCATAACTATGATCAGGTTTGGTAATCACCGGAAAACTGAAGATGAGACCCTTTTCAATACCATAGGAACCATCTGAACAAACAGCCATTGATACATAAGTACCCTGAAATGAACAAAAGAAATCTTTATTTTATTAAAATATAAAAACTAATGGTGTGTCCAAAAAAACATTGGAAACATTTAAAAAAAAATTTTTAATTAAAGTTAGTCATGAAACATACTTGTAGAGACAAATTGTATGTCAAAAATTCCTTGAAGTAGAAAACATTGTGAAATATAATGATTTAGAAGAAATAAGGCTGACAAAAACAAAACTAAAAGAAGGCAAGAAATGACACCTTTTAAGAGCTGCTCTGCTTCAACTTTGACATTACTTCATGAGTTAATAATGGAGATTCTACATCAATGGTTCCTAATCTTTCATATATCCTATGACCCTGCAAAATTTTTCATTTTCACAACCCCTACAAAAGCAATATCAAATTTGAAAATTATAAAGTTAATCTTGTAATTCATTGTTGATGTTTAATGTCCACTTTTCAATACCTGCATGAGTCAGACAGAATTTGTTGAGGCAGTTTTCTATAGCCAGATGCCCTTCAAGATGTCAACCCTCACCTGTTTCCAGGTAAGATAAATATTCCTTTACAACGAAACATGTTTTTCATGTAAGTTTGGAAATGAACAATACCACTTGTGTGACATTAATTCTTGAAGACAATCCCATACTCAAACACACACACACACACCACACACAATATACAAAAGGGACCTCTTTCAGTTTCCATCTACCAAATCCATTCATACGGCATTGGTCTGCCCAGGGCTATAATAGAAGACAGCTATCCAAAGTACGATGCAGTGGGACTAAACCCAGGACTGCATGGTTGGGAATCAAATTTCTTAACCACACAGCCATGCTTATATCTATTAACTATTTTCTTTCAATTGAACCACATACATACAGAACTGTAGGTCAACAAATTGAACTCAAAAAAATATGCTTTTGATTCAGCGCATAAATCACAAATATAAATTGAGTAAATACATACATCCATATATATATATATATATATATATATATATATATATATATATATATATATATATATATATATATATTCTTACACTATTTATACAGTCATGGGCTGGTGATTCAGTTCATCCCCTGTTCAATTCAGGTACATAATGTTGATAAGCCACAAAAATGGCGAAATATTGGTATCCATCACACCTGGATATGACAGTTGTCTTGCCTGTCTGTGATTTTCAGTTGTTTTAACATTCAGTGTTATGAGGGAGTCAACTGCGGAGTGCTGTACGGCAGCGAACCAGCAAACATGCAAAAATACATACACTGTGTATGTGTGGCTGATAATATATATATATATATATATATATATACATATATATATATATACTTTTATTTGTTTCAGTCATTAGACTGTGGCCATGCTGGGGCACTGCTTTGAACTTTTAATTGAATGAATCAATCCCAGTACTTACTTTTTAAGCCTGGTACTTATTCTACCAGTTTGTTTTGCTGAACCACTAAGTTATGGGGACACAAACACACCAACTAAGTTGTCAAGCAGTGATAAGGAGACAAACACAGACACAAAGACACACACGATGGGCTCTTTTTCAGTTTCCATCTACCAAATCCACTAATGTGGCTTTTTTAAAACTAAATCTCTCTCCATTCTTGATCATTTTCATAATTCATTGAAACACAAAGTCACTATCAAAACAGATTTGGTCTTAAAAAGCTTACACTTGGCACTCCATGCCACCAATCATGGACATGATCACAAATAGCTTTAGCAGCAGACATTGCACTCGACAATTTCCTGGCTTTAATAACTGCAGCTCCACGCTCTTGAACACACTGAAAAGAGAGAGAAAATACCAATTAAGAATCAAATATATTCTTTCATAATTCAATTCATTCCAATCAAATACCTGTTTCTTAACAAAACATGCCATTTCCAGTGTCATTGTTGATTTTTATAAGGACCATTTTGAGTAACTCCACAGGTTTAAACCAAACACAAGCCACACTGATTTATCATCATCATCGTTTAACGTCCGCCTTCCATGCTAGCATGGGTTGGACGATTTGACTGAAGACTGGTGAACCAGATGGCTACACCAGGCTCCAATCTGATTTGGCAGAGTTTCTACAGCTGGATGCCCTTCCTAACGCCAACCACTGAGAGTGTAGTGGGTGCTTTTACGTGCCACCGGCATGAAGGCCAGTCAGGTAGTACTGGCAATGGCCATCATCATTAAGCATCCATGTTCCATGCCAGCATGGGTTGGATGTTTGACAGGATGTGATGGGTCCCAGGACTGCATCGAGCTCCAATATCTGTTTTGGTATGGTTCCTACAGTTGTATGCCCTTCCTAATAACAACAAATTCACAGCAGGAATAGGGTATCTTTTTTTTTCATGCCACCTGCACAACAGAGGGTGCCATGCAATTTGCAGGATTATGAGCCCTGGGTAGGAAGTGGGGATCAGCTTCATATTAACACATTAATATGGCAGAGGGAGCAGAACAGGTTCATGCAAAGGACTCTGCATGGTTACTGCAGATTACTGTAATTTATAATACATTTTTCAGCATGTTCTTCAAAGTGACTTAAAAGTGTGAAAGCAATGATAAATTCCTAAGTAATAACAGTGAAATATCTAGTTTAAATGTACAAACTCTATCATCACCATTTGAATGTCGACATTTGCTTTCTTTTATGAGTAGGGTGGAATTTGCTGTGGCAGATTTCCAATGAATGGATATTGCCAGCTATCACCTGTTTCTAATCATGGTAATATTTCCCTATGGCTAGACATGTGTTTCATGGAAGATTGGTGACAAAGAACATTGCTTGTATGACAAAGATGCTTATTTACAACTGTCACGTGATGTCTAGACAACACTACACACATACAAGCTTCTTTCAGTTTCTGTCTGCCAAATCCATTCACAAAGCTTTGGTTGGCCCTGGGCAATAGTAGAAAGCACTTCTACTACAGCCCAGGGGACATACAGTGAAACTGAACCCCAAATCACATGGTTGGAAAGCAAACTTCTTAACCACACAGCCAAAGACGCATCTGTTATTTTTAGAGATGAATCCTTAAAAACAAAAACAAAATGTTTTCATCCTAAAAGAAAACAAAAAGGTTAATAGCTCATATGATTAGTATCGTATGGACATTTAATTGTTCAAATTTTATTACTTCTAACAACAACCTGCTCCCATCACTTACAACAATAAAAACTACGACAAGTTAGAAATATTGCAGACGAGATTGAATAAATAAATACAAAAAATATACTGTGTCAATACAATTCAATAATTATTGGAGTCGTTACATCAGTGGTCTCCAAATGGGAGTGGAAATCACAACATTCTAGGTTGTTATAAACAGTTGTTATAGGAGTGTATAGCAAGATATCCCTTGAAGCTTAAACAAGGGTGCTGTATACCTCGGTGTAGGGAGATAGGATGACAAGGTACCAGAGAAACATTGCAAACTGCCATTCTACATGGTTCTTTGACTTGCTAGAAATAGCAGCAAAACAACCTTTCTTAAGTCACATCCTACTGGGGTTTTTTTTTATAAAAGAAGGAATGGTGCATCAATAATGTAATCTGAGATATATTTTTTAAAATCACCCCCACCCCCAAAACGAAAAACCGGAATGGTCATCGCTGGAAGGCTTTTGGTCGTATGTCAGCTGACCAGGACTGACATTACGTTAAATAAAAGTGATTAGTTGATACCTTTAAGAAATCATTCTTCAAATATTTATCATCCTTAACAGCCTCTTTAACCGACTTCGTCTCAGATGATAATTTTACAGTTGCGTGGGAAACGTCTGGGTATTGGGTGGAGGAATGGTTCCCCCAGATAATCACATTGTGGACATCTTGGGCAGAGACACCACACTTAGTAGCAATCTGGTAACAGAAGGAAAAAAAGAAAAAGAATTTTATTAATACTTTAAATTACATTAATAAATACAATGGTGCATAAGTTTCTCTGAAAGTAAATTGAACCCTTCAACAATCACATTGTTTATTTGTAGAAAGACATTGTAGGGTAAGTATGAGAGGTTGGATCTGGAAAGTTTGAACATAAAACAAGTAAAATATTTAGGCCAGGCCAGTTTAACCTTTTAGCATTCACAGATTATTCTGTCAACGTCATCCTTATTCATTCATGTTGCTTTGCAATTACTCATGCATTGTCTTGTAGCTTTGAGATTTCAGTGACAAGGTTGTTTATTTTATGAATAACATTGTAGGGTAGGTGTGAGAAGCTGGATCTAGCTGGTTTGAATATAAAACAGGTAGCATACTTGGACCTGATATGGCTAGTCTAAATGCAAAAAGGTTAAAATATAACCAATAAACCCAATGGTTCATAAGTAAGTTCATTATGAAACATTAAAAATCTAATTAGAAATGAATAAATTCTTTACTCTCAGATAATAAGAAAGGGTTTGGTATTCTTTTTCTTCATTCGCTCATACATGAGGTGTTCGTTTAAAATGTTGAATTTTTTTGTTTATTTTTATGTATCTTGACCATACTGTACTGAAGAGCAGAACTTACATATTGCTGTAATAACTGTGAAATCGTCGATCTATAGTTTAGTCTGTTTTTAAGAGGCTAGCTTGGAGAGTTACATTTCCTCGCGTTTGGTAAAAAAGTGTTTATGATGATAGTTTGACCTTAGAGTCCCTCTTAGCATGAGGCATTCATGTATAGTAATGCCCTTATATAAATAAATATATTCTGGGGAATAAATGATTTTTCCCTTATGAGGTTTTTTCACACTAGCAACTTGATAAATTCTTATAAAAGATTTTATCCTATTATTGAATGAAAAATATATATATATATATATATATATATATATATGACAGGCTTCTTTCAGCTTCCATCTACCAAATCCACTCACAAGGCTTTGGTCGGCCCGAGAGGCTACAGTAGAAAGCACTTGCCCAAGGTGCCACACAGAGGGACTGAAACCGGAACCATGTGGTTAGGAAGCAAGCTTCTTACCACACAGCCACTCCTGTGCCTATGATATATGAGAATATTCATTTATCACAGCAACTGAACATATCTCACTCAATGATTCCCCATTAACAAAGCTTAATCCAAAAATAACATTTTTTTTTTTTTTTGGTAGGGAAAAAAAGAACAAACAAAAAAAATACATACTTGATATTGGGCCCGATTTTGGTCAAGTCGAGTCAATGCTGAGAAATTTTGTGGTGGAATAGAGGGAGCATATTTCATGCATATGAGAGCATTTGTATTGGCAGGGTTCCCAACCACGACCACCTGAAATATAAACAAACACATTACACATCTATAAAAGGTATCAACTGACATGTACATAAAATGTTGTCAATCTTCCAACTACGACCAAACTGGAGTACCGCCATTATTCTTTTATTTTTTTTTTACTTGTTTCAGTCATTTGACTGTGGCCATGCTGGAACACCATCTTAAAGGGTTTTTTTAGTTGAAGAAATCAATCTCAGGACTTATTTTTTTTAAGCCTAGTATTTATTCTATTAGTCTTTTTTGCCAAACCACTAAGTTATGGGGATGTAAACATACCAACACCAGTTATCAAGCAGTGATGGTGGGGATAAGCACAGACACATACACACACACACACACGACAGGGTTCTTTCAGTTTCTGTCTACCAAATTCACTCAAAACTGAACCCAGAGCCATATGGTTGGGAAGCAAGTTTCTTACCACACAGCCATGATTCATTATTTATTATATTGTCTCATCTCCACTCAGTACTTTTGTCTGGTATTTATTTTATTGAAATCCTAACAGATGAATGGCTGTGGGCACATTGGTATAAAATGACATAATTTGGACTAAATATCACAAGATATTTTTGTTTCATTCATCCATTTTCTTCACCCACTATTCCTGGAAGGGTCCTGGGAGTTATGTTCTCAGATACCTCCTCCATAGGGTCTTATCAGAAACAAGTGTCAAGCATGACCTACTGAGACTATAGATATTGTCCAACCAGTTCATTCTTGGTCTATCACTAGCTTTCCTGCTGGTTGGCTCAGCTTGAAGACTCCCTCTGGTGATTCTTCCCTATGATGTTCTGATTGCATGCCTCTAATACCAGAGCTGTGACCTCTCAATGCAGCTTGATCCTGTCCAGCAACATCACTTCAGACATGCTTCGGTGGAACCCCATTTTGGTCACATGTACTTGTAATTGTACTCTTTTGATCATTACCCAACATTCATGACCATAGGTGAGGAGAAGCACAAAGCCCAACTCCTCCTCTTCTAAGGCACTTTACTGTACAACTACAATTCTAGCATCTAATTTAGCCTCCTACTTCCTGGTGCAGCTCTCCAGTCTGCCAGTTCTGGTCAAACCATCCAATCCATGCCAGCATAGCAAACAGACATGGGATGATGATGATAATGATGAATGTAAAGACAAGTAAAATGTTGCAAAACATTTTGTCTGGCATGCTAATGATTCTGACAGCTTGCCACTTTAATAATAATAATTTTATATTTTGCCACAAGGGCAGCAATTTTGGGGAAGGGAATAAGTCGATTACACAGACCCAAGTGTTCGACTGGTACTTATTTTATCGACCCCTAAAGCATGAGAGGTAAAGCCGACCTCGGCGGAATTTGATATAATAATAATAATAATAATAATAATAATAATAAGTAGGAAGGTAGACAAACCACAAATCCCTTCAGGTAGATGGCCCTGCTCGATCTGTAGAAAAGGTGTAGGTAGAAACTCTATAAGATGTACCCAGTGTAAGCTATGGACACATAAGAGGTGCAGCAATATCAAAGGAAGGTTAACTAGCAAGATAGTTTTTGTATGTGGCAAATGCTCAGGTAACTATAAACACTGAAAATGTGCAGGAAACAACTTCTGCCACATTCCAGGGGGAAAAAACTAGAAGTAATTGATAGCTTCCATTATCTAGGTGACCAAGTCAGTAGTGGTGGGTAGATGCTCTGAAAGTGTAGCTGCTAAAATAAGAATAGCCTGGGCAAAGTTCAGAGAGCTCCTACCTCTGCTGGTGACAAAGGGCCTCTCTCTCAGAGTAAAAGACAGACTGTATGACGCATGTGTACAAACAGCCATGCTACATGGCAGTGAAACATGGGCCGTGACTGCTGAGGACATGCATAAGCTTGCAAGAAATGAAGCCAGTATGCTTTGCTAGATGTGCAATGTCAGTGTGCATACACGACAGAGTGTAAGTGCCTTGAGAGAAAAGTTGGACCTAAGGAGCATCATATGTGGTATGCAAGAGAGATGACTGTGCTGATATGGTCATGTGCTGAGAATGGATGAGGATAGCTGTACGAAGAAGTTTTACACCCTAGCGGTTGAGGGAACCTGTGGAAGAGGTATACCCAGGAAGACCTGGGATGAGGTGGTGAAGCATGAACTTCGAACATTAGGCCTCACCGAGGCAATGACTAGTGACTGAAACCTCTGGAAATATGCTGTGCTAGAGAAGACACGACAAGCCAAGTGAGACCATAACGATGGCCTGTGCCAGTGGTTTAACCAGCCCACTTATGCGTACCTTTCCTTCATTGGACACTAAACTCTACTTGCGAAGACTTGTTGAGGCAAGTGAAATTAAAGTCGAAATCAAGAGTGTACTAGGAATTACCAATGAGAGGTAACCTCAATCTTATTACTAGTGCAAAATACATTATAGGGTGCCTAAAGCACATAACTATTTCCTTTTATGTTGTCAGGCAACAGGTTTCTCAATTATTTTACAGCTAGCAATAAGGAAAGATAGTAAAAATAACTACTAAAACAATATGAATGTATCCAAATTTGCTAAAAATCACTGAATTATTACCAGCATGGAAAAGAAAAATTAGATTTAAAATAGTACTCGAAATTTTTCGAGCGAGATCGTTGCCAGTGCCCCTGGACTGACTCTTGTGCGGGTGACACATGAAATGCACCATTTTGAGCGTGACCGTTGCCAGTGCCGCCTGGCTGGCCTTCGTGGGATTTTCGAGCGAGATCGTTGCCAGTGCCCCTGGACTGGCTCTTGTGCGGGTGGCACATAAAATGCACCATTTTGAGTGTGGCCGTTGCCAGTACCGCCTGACTGGCCTTCGTGCGGGTGACACGTAAAAGCACCCACTACACTCCTCTGAGTGGTTGGCGTCAGGAAGGGCATCCAGCTGTAGAAACTCTGCCAAATCAGATTGGAGCCTGGTGTAGCCATCTGGTCTCACTAGTCCTCAATCAAATCGTCCAACCCATGCTAGCATGGAAAGCAGACATTAAACGATGATGAACTGACCAAATATTGCAGATTATAATGGGAAAAAAAAAAAAATCAAACTTCTTAATAATTGCTGAGAATTTTATATTTCAACCAAAACCTTTTTTTTTTGTCTAGATTGGATTTATCAAGGTAAATTGGTTAATTAAAGTCATAGATACACTACATTTGAATAATAGATGAGATGGTCATGGTAAGAACATTTTTCATCATATGCTGCCATGGAGTTAAACAAGAACATTACAATAGGATTGCATTACAAGATGATGATGCCCAACATGTCGAATTAAATCTGTATGTTATTTTAATTCAGAGATTATAATTCCAGACTTGAAAAGGAGTAAAATATATAGAACCGAAAATCTGGTCTTACCTTGACAGACTTTTTGGCATATTTATCTAGAGCCTGCCCTTGACTCTTGAAAATTTTCACATTGGAAGCCAAAAGATCTTTCCTTTCCATTCCTTCTCTACGTGGCATGGCTCCAACAAGAAGAGCCACATCAATATCCTTAAAACCAACATCAAGAGAAGCAGTTGAGGTTATTTCTGAGAAGAGAAAGACAAATAATAATAATAATAATAATAAGAGGTAACTCGAATGTGGAGTCTAAAAACAGAAACAATTCCTATCATAGTAGGTGCCTTAGGTATGATAAAAAAAATATTCAGACAAATACATAACAAAAACACCAGGACTTACAAGTATATATAACATACAGAAAATTGCACTACTGGGTACTGCACACATCCTATGCAAAACACTTTCAATACAGTAAACATAAGAGCACCACAGCAAACCACAGCACATACCCAAGGCACACAGAGCTGTGCTCGGTAGTGAAGTGAAAGCACGTTATAAAAATAAAACTACTGAACAATAATAATAATAATAATAATATACAGTAATAGAAAGAGCAATGGTTAAAATGAGCATTATTCTACAAATTTGTCAGGGTAATGCATTGTCAAATGAACTGACTAAAACACTTGACTGGTATTTGTTTCTATCAGCCCTCAAGGAATAAAAGACTAACTTAACTGACAAAGTTTCAAATACTGAGACATCATCGTCATTTAATGTCCGTTTTCCATGCTGGCATGGGTTGGATGGTCTGACAGGAGCTGGCAAGACCAGGGTTTGTACCAGGTTCCATAGTCTGTTCTGATTTGGCTTCTGTTATAATGTGAATTCTCATCCACTTGTATGTTGTTGGCACTATAATATTCTTGTCACCTCTATTATGTTGTGGCAGTATTCTGTATCTTCTTATCTTTGATTTGTCTATTGTGCTATTGTTGATAGTTCCACAAGACAACTTTGAAACATCTACCTTAATGGTAACTCGAACTCGTATATAACATGTAACTGACTCCAACTGAGAACTCATGCAATGACTCTACTACTACTGACCTCCTACAATGACTGGCAATCTGACTTTATAGTGGTTGGTTCATACCACTTTGTCACATGGGAAGGAGTATACCATTTCACTACAACAGTTTCTACAGCTCGACACCCTTCCTAATGCCAACCACTTTACAGAGTGTACTGGATGCCTTTTACATGGCACCAACACTCTATAATCATTAAAACAGTCAATTCAATGTTCCATAATCATAATAGTAATGGCTTTTTGAGACATGGCCAGTAATTTCAGATGGGGATGGGAATAGTTAGTTAATTACATTAAACTCAGTGATTAACCCCTAATAACACCCAATAGGAACCTTGCACAAAAAAAAATTCAATAGACAAATAAAAAATTAACACAAAACTAAAAATGCAAAAAGCTACAGCTGGAGGTATGAAGGATGCTACAAATGGAAACACAAACCATCTCAATAATAAATGAAAACATTTGAAATTCTGAACCAGGATTAACCATTAACATTGAAACCAACCACATCTGGCTCAAATATTCTACATGTTTTATGTTGAACCTGACCAGATCCAGCCTCTCACACCTACCTTACAATGTCATTCTAAAAATATACAATCATATCATTGAAATCTTGAAGCTATGAGATAAGGCATGATTAATTCCAAAACAATGAATAAAGAAGAATTACATTTGACAGAGTAAGATTTAATAGACTGGATGATCATGAGAACTGCTCAAACAGGGTTGACCTGGGGTTAAACAACAGCAACATATTAATGTTACAAGCCAATGCCAGAACCTCTAAGTGGTTGCTCAACTTGCTAGACATAGCAGCCAGATCTTCAAATAATTCCTTACCATTTTAACCCTTTAGCATTTAAACTAATCATATCTGGCCTAAATATTCTACCTATTTCATGTTGAACCTGACCAGATCCAGCCTCTCACACCTCCCCTACAATGTCATTCTAAAAATATACAATCACATTATTGAAATCTCGAAGCTACGAGATAATGCATGATTAATTCCAAAACAATATCAATAAATAAGGTTTACATTTGACAGAGTGACCTGAATGCTAAACAGTTAAAGAGTCAATTCAGAATGTCCCAGATTCACAGAGTACACATACCCTTACTGGGTATGGCTTATTAGTACACAATGTACATATATCTCATTGAACTGTTGTTGAGTCAACCTTGAAGTGGCAATACAATAAGGCAAATGAGAAACTCATTAACCCTTCAGCATTCAGATTAATTCATCAAACCTAATGCTTATTCATTCACATTTTTTAAAATTAATCATGGAGTATCTTGTAGCTTCAAGATTTTGAATATGTGACTATTTTTGGAATAGTCATTGTGGGGTAAGTGTGAGAGGCTGGATCTGGCCAGTTTGAACATAAAACAGGTACAATATTTGGGCAGGTATAGCTGGTTTAAACGCTAAAGGGTTAATAAACTGAAGAAAAAGAAAGAAAAAAACAACAATAACAGCAACAGGTTCAAAAAATGAGGAGCACAACACGAATAATTTTGCTGTTGAAGAACCTTACTGAGCTGGTTGTAATACAAAATAGTTCTCCCACTTAAAAAATGTTACTCTGTCTTTAATAAAACAGTCTGAAGACATTTTCTCCCATCAACATCATCATCATCGTTTAACGTCCGCTTTCCATGCTAGCATGGGTTGAACGATTTGACTGAGGACTGGTGAAACCGGATGGCAACACCAGGCTCCAATCTGATTTGGCAGAGTTTCTACAGCTGGATGCCCTTCTTAAAGCCAACCACTCAGAGAGTGTAGTGAGTGCTTTTACGTGCCACCGGCACGAAGGCCAGTCACATGGTACTGGCAATGGCCATGCTCAAATGGTGTTTTTTACGTACCACCTGCACAGGAGTCAGTCCAGCGGCACTGGCAACGATCTCGCTCAAATGTCTTTTCATGTGCCACTGGCACAAGTGCCAGGAAGGCGACGTAGGTAACGGTCACGCTTGAATGGTGCTATTTACGTGCCACCGGCACGAAAGCCAGACAGCTGGTGCTCTGGCAAAAAAAAAAAAAAACTTTTATTTTTCAAAATTTTATTTATTTATTTTTTTCTCTTTCGTATCCCTTAAAATTATGCAGGATATTTGCAACCAAGGCTGTGTTGTTAAGAAAATCAGCTTCATGACCATGTGGTTCCAAGATCAACCTGAGGTTAAAAGACATGAGCAACTATCCTACCTTCATTTTGACAACGGCTTTGTAAGTAGAATTCGGCAAACAGAAAACGAGTGAAAGCCTCCCCTCCTACATACACACTCATCGCTTACCAATATACCAACATGTAGATTGCAAGAAAACCAAGGATTTAAAAAAAGGGAGTGGGGGCTTTCAAACAAAATCCCTTTAGCACCAAATCACAGGCCCTTCCCTCATGACCCTTACCACCCTCATCATCAGAAATAGGTCAACCAGTGGTTGGCACATTGGAAATATGTGACTAACAATGCTACTATTTACCAATTGTAATATTAACATATTACCTACCAGTGATCTCATATGAGATCACTTAAAAATTACAAATTTTGTAATTATCTGTCAATATTTACACGTATCTCACCTTTTTGCTATATCTACTAGGTATATTTCTCTGATATTCAAATGAGGTTTGCTAATTTTTCACCCAATATCTCACTTAGTTCTATTTAAAATGTTATTTTGATCATTTCAGCGTGTTTCTAAGGCTGTTTTATGCTAGAAATCAAAGTTTCATTAAAAAATTCCAGTTAATAGAATTATGGGAGGTAATGGGTTAAGTAAAAAAATAAAATCTTATAATAGAAGAGTTCAATTTCTAACTGGATGGCTGCCCTTCATTTTACTAACCACCCAACTTGATCACTAAAGGTAAAACAACTACAAAATCTATTTTCATCTATTTTAACTCTTTAGCATTCAGATTTCTTTGTCAAATGTAATGCTTTAATTATTCACATTGTTCTGAATGAACCATGCATTATCTTGTAGCTTTGAGATTTTAATGATGTGACTGTATAATTGTAGAATGACATTGTAGGGTAGGTGTGAGATGTCAGATCTGGTCAGTATGAACATAAAACAGGTAGAGTATTTGAGCTGGATATGGCTGGTTTAAATACCAAGAGAGTTAAACAAAACAGAACTTAAAGGTACAAAACAGACAAAGTCTTAACTCAGATCTTTAATGTCAATAGATGCTGTTTTCTTATGCTTTATATGAGATTCTATATAAATGGATACTTTTGTTTTCATTTTTGTCAGTATTAAAACAGATTATAAAAACTACAAGAGATGAGATGAAATTATATATCAAAGAAACTTACCCTTCAGCAGTGGGAGAGCACAGTCTTTTAGTTCCATGACAACTCCATCCAGAACTTGCATCATTGGTTCAATATCCAAAAGTACCAATGATATAGGCTAAAAAAAAATTTTTTAAATAAAAATTTTTTTTTAAATTAGAAAATTTTTTTAAAATAAGTAATATTCGTGGCCACTTCAACATGGCTGTCAATTTGAGCGGACTCACTGCAATTTTTTAACCCCAAGAGGACATCTCTAGCTGGTTAACAATGCACACCTGCATCCAATAAAATTGTAAGCAGGGAAGCGAACCCCTACCATCTCCTAGCAGCGGGACCAGTAGACCAGTCCTGGTTTTGGGCTATTTCTGCCACTCCTAGCATATAGAAGTCTTCTTATTGGCTCACACATACAGCGAATGGACAAATGAAAGTAGCACTCACCATAACAGGTATGAGTTACATATATAATGTAATAACAATTTGATTCAACTCCATGCAACTTAACATTTCATAGGTTTGTAAAACAACCCTGCCTTGTCAGATGAGACAAATTCAAGATGTCTTCTAAATGTAAGGCCTCTATAAAAACATAGTCAAAAGAACTGCAAGCTGGAGGATTATTGCTTGGGAGTATACTTGTATGAGCTGAATGTAGATTTTAGAGATAAGGATATTTAGTGTCAGGAACAAACTGTTTAAGGGACATCTGCATCCTCATCACCATTTTATGTCAGCCTTCTATACTGACATGGACTTGGACAATAATAGAGATTTCTCGGTCCTTCTACAGCAATAAATGTTAAATGTCTTAGTAAAGTAACTGCATGATAAACAATTTATAGATTGCAAAAATTCTACATTCATATGACATTTAACAAAAACCTTTTAACAAAAAGTAATTGAAAAGCAGCCAATTTTAACTGTGTTTCAGGCATACAGGTGCATGAGGCCAAACCTTATCTGGATATTCAAAGTATTTAGGCTGAAAGAACAAGACTATCCTTATTGAAATAGTGTGTGAATTTTGCAACATCATATTGATTTTTACATTATCCATTTTACCCTTTTAACATTCAGCTTACTCTGTCAATTGAACTGCTTAATTTAGTCATTGTTTTCAATTAATCCTGCATTATCTCAAAGCTTTGAGATTATGATGTGATTATACCAGTGCCCCCTGACTGGCTCCCATGCTGGTGGCATGTAAAAAGCACCATTCAAGCATGGTCAATGCCAGTGCCCCCTGACAGGCTCCAGTACCGGTGGCACGTAAAAAGCACTCACTATCCTCTTGGAGTGAACAAAGCCTTGGGCTGAACAAAGCCTTGGGCTGAAAAAAGCCTTGAGAGTGGATTTGATAAACAGAAACTGAAACATATTAATGTGTGTCTTTGTGTTCGTCCCCAACTTCTGCTTGACAACCGGTGTTGGTTTGTTTACATCAAAACAGACCATTACAATAAGTAGAAGGCTTAAAAAAAAAAACCAGTATTGGGGTTGAGTTGTTTGACTAAAGCCCTTCAAGATGGTACCCAACATGGCAACAGTCCAATGACTGAAACAAGTAAAATATAAAAGATATACATAGGTACAAGTGTAATTGTGTGGCAAGAGGCTTGCATCCCAATCACATGGTTCTGGGTTCAGTCCCACTGCATGGGACCTTGGGTAAGTGTACTTTACTATAGTCTTGGTCCAGCAAAAGACTTGTGTGTGGATACGACAGATGGAAAGTGAAAGAAGCCTATCATATGTGTGTGTGTGTGCGTCTGTATTTGTCCCCATATCACCGCTTTTCAACCAGTGCTGGTGTGTTTATGTCCCCATAACTTAGCAGTTCAGCAAAAGAGACTGATAAAATAAATACTAGGCTTAAGATATAAGACCTCGAGTTGATTTGTTTGACTTAAAGCCTTTTAAGGTGGTGCTCCAGTATGGCCACAGTCAAATGACTGAAACAAGTAAAAAAAAATAAAAGAATACGTGTGTGTGTGTGTGTCATAGCATGTAATTTAGCTGTAGATTTTCAAGGGAGAGAATTGCAACCAACATTATTGAACAATTTTATATAATCATTGACATTGTGGAGATGAAGAATATCATAACACACACACACACACACACACACATTAATAACTATGATAATTTTCCTACCGTGTCAGCACCAAAGATGTTTCCCTTTGCTACATTGAAGAGGAGAGAATAGGCAATCTGCCCGGCTGCTCCTGTAACCAGTACTTTTATAGGATTGCTCTGTAAATTTAAGAAACATTTTATATTAAACAACATGCATAACAAAATATAATCAGTTTTAAAATGAAAAGCAAAAATTTCCATACCAAAGCATTTTAGGGCAAAAATAAACAGATCAGGAGAAAATTATATTTCAAAACACTAGGTAATATCAAAAATTTAATACAAAGATATTTTCAAGAAAGGACTAAATATACATACATACATCTTATTACCACTTCCATTGCTAAGAATTTTTACCCAGTCTGCTAGCTATGTGTGTGTGACAACTGTGATTTGTTAATTACTGCTTATATCAGTAGTGTCAATTTGTCTAACCATGAGGTTGGGACTAACGGAGCCAAGGTGGCTGAGCTTCTTTTGAGCATTGCGTCTCATAGAGGCAAAGCGGCCAAGTTCCTTTCGAGTGTCGAGCCGCACGGAGGCAAAGTGGTTGGGTTCCTTTGGAGTGTTGGGCCTCGTGGACAGAAAGTGGCTGAATTCCTTTCGAGTGTTGGGCCTCACGGAGGCAATGACCAAGACCTTTGGCGTTATGTCATGCTTGAGAAGAAGACCCATCAAGCGAAGCAAAATCGCAGTTGTGGCAGATACCAGTGTTACACAAATTGGCACCTGTGCCGGTGGCATGTAAAAGCACCCATTACACTTTCAGAGTGGTTGGTGTTAGGAAGGGCATCCAGCTGTAGAAAACTATGTCAAATCAGACTGGAGTCTGGTGCAGCCTTCCACCATGCCATCCCAGTCAAACCGTCCAACCCATGCCAGCATCGACGTTAAATGATGATGAAGTTGATAGAGGATATTTGCTTCTGATGATGTGAAAAGACACAGAAATCATAATTTGGCAATTATACCACTGCTACTGGATGCTTTTCTTCTGCTACCAATACACCAGTTTGCAGATTAGCACTGCATGTCTATACAAGGAGCTTTCTCAAGATGAATACTTTCACATTGTAGCTTTCTACAATATACCCAAAACAGATAAGATATATAGAATGTTATACTTGGGGATGGTCATATTTTACCAATTAAGCACACACAATATATATATATATATATATATATATATATATATATATTTGGTCTTCACTTCAGCTTTATTATTATTATCATTTTAGTTTCTTTGTCAAAGCTTTTTCGTCACACATCCTGCAACCTCTTCACTGATACTTTATCCCCATGTCTCCTTTTGTTCTCCTTGGTCTTTTTTTTTTTTTTTTTTGGAAAGGGAAAAATGGAATAAGTAGAACAAAAGGAGACAGGAGATAAAGAGTCGCTGAAGGAATCACAGGATGTGTGATGAAAGAACTTTGACAAAGAAACTAAAATAGTAATAAAGATGAAATGAAGACCAAATATTATAGTGCAATGTGTTTAACTTGTAAAATATAATCACCATCCCCAAGTATAACAATATATATATATATCATCATCATCATCGTTTAACGTCTGCTTTCCATGCTAGCATGGAAACTGAAAGAAGCCCGTTGTGTGTGTGTGTGTGTGTGTGTGTGTGTGCGTGTCTGTGCTTTTGCAGACAGCTTATTAACATTGTTTCCCCAAATTGCATGGCAAAAACAAACAAAAAAAACTCCAATTTGAAGGGTGATTGGTTGGTTGAAGAAAATAATCCCTTCTACCCATGCTAGCATGATTAAAAACAGGTAATATTATAAGAAAAATATATAATAATGAAAATCAAAATGGTGATATACTGTACTTGAGAAGACCCATCCATCTCAACAGAATTGAGGCTCCATCGAGCCTTCTTCCATAATTCATCTTCTAGTACCCCTTCTTCCATCAATCTCTCGTGGTACCCTATTTCCTTAATTCCCCCCCACCCCCACCGAACTGATATCCCCTTAGTCCAACTCATTTCCTGTCTCTAACAATCTTTCACTCTACTCCCACTCCAGTGATCTCCATCCTGTTCTGTCACTCATAGTCACCTTATACTCAATCTCTTATCTCTCTCTCTCTCTCTAGCTAGAAGATGAGCTGTGGGAGAAGGCTCAACAGAGCTTCAATTCTGTTGAGATGGATGGGTCTTCTCAAGTACAGCATATCACCATTCTGACTTTCATTATTATATATTTTTCTTATAATATTACCTGTTTTTTTTAATCACACTAACATGGGTAGAATGGTTTATTTTCTTTAACCAACCAATTCACCTTTTCTTGTTGTTTCTTATCCATCAATACTGTACCCCACTCAGTAAAGGGATCTCTTGTGGCTACTTGGTGACCTCACAAGAGCTGATACTACAAGAAAATGCAGCCAGTACAGTTGGCATCAGGAAGAGCATCCAATTGTAAAAACCATGCCAAAGCAGATGTTACAACTTGGCACTGTCCTCTGGCTCAGTGGTTCATGTTGAACAGTCCAACCCATGCCAACATGGAAAAAGGGATGCTAAATGGTGGTGATGGTGATGATTAGTAACCAAACTTATTCATGTTAATAATAGTTACATGTTTGCAGTATTTCAAGTAATATTTTCTGGTTAATATTTCTACCTAAAACTCTAATCTCTTCCAGCTGTGTTTGCTCCACCATCTCTCACAGCAACTTGAATATGTAATCACTTATTTATGCATATCGTATTTCTTACAGCATGTATTGTTATCTATGCAATGCCTCACATCATGTATGTTAATGTCATTCCTCTCTACATACATGATTAAGGACGAACCAATTCCTTATAAAATCAATAATCTACTAGCTAATCTTTGTACTATTACTGTGATAAACTACTACTTCTACTACAATTGAAACTACTACATCACCATTCATATCAAAGTCACACTAATTAATAAGCAACATTAATTAGTGCCAAGCTTATTATGAAACTAGAAATATGGAAGTATTTCTGATTTCATGATGATGACCATCATCATCACATCTACCTGCTGGCATGGTTCCTTTCCAACACAGCTGTAAACCAGTTTCTTTGTTATCTCATCTGTGAGGGTCAATATCATAAGATCAGCTTTTACTAATTCTGTCCCAGTCTTCCATCATACACAAGAAGAGTAGAGTCTATTCTTTGTTTGACTAAAGAATCCCCTCATTGCCAGCAATGAAGGGATTTCCAGCTTTTTCTACCCCATTCTTACTCAGGTTATTATGCTTCCTCTTCAAGACATCTTCCTCTTCAGTTGATTAGTTTACCGAAATGTGTTGGCACATGGAAAAACTCATTGGATGTCATTAGAAAAACAATTGAAAAAGATGGAAGCCAAAGTCAAAACTGGATGTTTTTCCATACAAGTTGTGACAAATGACTGCAGCTCGAATACCAGGAGTCCTACACATTTTATGAATTACAAAAAGCTAAAGTTATGAAAACATTTCAGTTCTCAGATATGTCTCAACTTTAAAATTGTTTTCTCAAAAAGACTTATTTTCTGGTTCATGTCTGCTTATCCAAGAAAAATGGCATATCTCAGTCAAATATTAAGATATTTGAAAAATTAAAAGTGTTTTGACATCTGTGAATTATGCTTTTCCTCAATAAAACATATACCACCAGTTCAAACATTCCACCATGTTAATGGTTTTTCCCATGCATCATCAAGAATAATAGAAGTTATCAGTACTATGCAACGTTCTAAGCATTGAAAGCATTTCATATTTAGTTACTTATTAATGAGTGACTATCAGAGCAAGATTGCTTGGCTTTATCACTGATGTGTAATAGGTAATTAATGAGGGGTATAAAAGCATTTCTAACTGTAGTAAAAGAGGACTGTTGGCTGTTAGCCAAACAGATGCTTTAAATCTACAATTCAACAATGGAAAATATTTTCACAAGCCACCGGTAAATTCAGCTGTATATTTGCAAATGTCAGAATTGTATAACACTAAAGCTCATCTCAGCAGCAAAACATGCAGAGGAGTGCCCTAATAAAGAGAAATACAAAAGACAGAAGAGAGAATGTGGAGCAAAGTTATAAGCTAAATATAACCTGATTAGCAGATTAATTTTCACAGAAAAAGGTTCGATATCTATGAACAAAAAAAAAAAAGACTTGTGGATTAAAATAAGAAAATGAGGATGAAGTGGTGAGAAAGGACCTACAGATGTAGGGATCCATAAAGGGGATGACAGGGGATTAAGACTCCTGGTGGTTTGCTGTACTTGGAAAGACACATCAAGCTAAGTAAGTGTGGTTGCCCTTGCAACCCTCTCCAGCTGAGCATCCCTAACCTTACGGGCTTATAAGTGCTGGTGTCACATAAAAAGCACCAATGCTGGTGCACCCCGTACACTCTGTAAAGTGGTTGGCATTAGGAAGGGCATCCAGCAATAGAAACCATGCCAAAACAGATATAGGACCTAAACAGTTCTTCAGCTGGTCAGTTCCTGTCAAACTGTTCAACCCGTGCCAGCATGGTTAAACAGACATTTGATGGATGATGATGATGATTTAGTTTTCTGTGACTCAAGCATCGATTTTTCAAATGACACCAACAACAAAACAAAACATTTTCTAAAAATTAGAATATCACTATTCCATAGCAAAATCATACAAAAGAACCAAACAATAAAGAAGGGAATTTGGTTATAGACAGGCTGAAAACCAAGTCCAATACATCAAGCATTTAAACCAGCCACATCCGGTCCAAAATATTCTGCTTGTTTTATGTTCAAACTGGCTAAATCCAGTCTCTCACAGCTATCTTACAATGTCATTGAAATCTTGAAGCTGCAAGATAATGCACGATTAATTCAAATCAATTTGAATAAATAAGCATTACATTTGCCAGAGTAATCTGAATGCCAAAGGGTTAAGAAGCAATGTATTAACAATTGGATAACAGGTCTGACACACTTCTGAATTCATAACACCACCACTACCACCATCACTACCACCTGTTCTTTGATTGACTTTAGATCACTATACTGCAAGCATCTGACACAGAACCCTGGCTTCTTTCCCCACTTACATTTCCCATTTACATGGTGTTAGGAAGGGCATCCGACTTCAAAAACCACGCCAAATCAGACTGGAGTCTGGTACAGCCCCTCGGCTTACCCGCCCGGGGTCAAACTACCCAGCCCATGCTAGCATGGGCAACAGATGTTAAATGATAATGATGGTCAAAGTGAACACTGGCTACATAAATTTGGGGTGGGGATTGTAAAAGTCTTGAACAATACATATCTTTCTTGGACCAACTTTTAAAATATTACTAGAAAATATGTTTAAAAAACAAATAAAAACTTTTATGAATGGTGATTTGGATATCTTTAATGGATGAACACTATAATACTGTAGTATTCGTCTTGAGAAAGCATCTCACACAGACGTACAGTGCTAAAAAGTACAGCAGTCTCAGCAGCAGGTGAATTACCATCCATTTGCCTAACTTAATCAGAATACATCATCATCGTCATTTAACATCTGTTGTTCATGCTGGCATGGGTTGGGCGGTTTGACCAGGGCTGGTAAGCTGGGAGGCTGCACCAGACTCCAGTCTGATTTGGCAAGGTTTTCTACAGCTGGATGCCCTTCCTAATGCCAACCACTCCAGTGTCACACAAATGAGTGCCATTTGTGTGACACTGGTATCTGCTATGACTGCGATTTTTCTTGGCTTGATGGGTCTTCTTCTCAAGCACAACATAATACAAAAGGTCTCAGTTATTGCCTCCGTGAGGCCCAATGCTCAAAAGGAACTCAGCGACTTTGTCCCCATGAGACCATATTTATATTTTTTCTTGAACCCTGAGACCCATAAAACTACCTATCCAGTTTCCACAGCATATAAGCAACCAAAGAACAAGACAGCCCCCTGAAAGGGATATGGTCTGTTGCAGGGTTCAAGGCCACCAGTTTTAGTGGGAGGGGACACATTGATACCATCAATCCTTAGTACTTGACTAGTACTTTATTTTACTGACCTCCAAAGGAATGAAAGGCAAAGTCAGCTTCAGCAAGATTTGAACTCAGAATGTAAAGGGCCGGAAGAAATACCACCAAGCATTTTATCCAGTGTGCTAATGATTCTACTAGTTTGCCATGAATACAAAATGACAGTGTATATATGGAATTTATTGGTAGCATAAAAGCAAAGCCAATATTTCTGTTAAAATTTGATTGAAAGAGGTTTCCTGAAAGTCCAGCAATAAACTGTACAATGACAAACAAGCCAAGGTCAGATCGGTAATGTGACAAAGAGCATCAATAAACTTTCATGAAACAGATACTCTACACTGAAGGACTTCAAGACAAAAACATTACATCTTAAGCTATAAAAGCAACAAAGGCAATAAAACAGACATGTAATGCAGCTTCTATGAGATTCAACAGGATAATTGAGACATTGTATATTATTAACCCAATTCTCTGGAAAAGAAGCATTATTGTGGAAGTAAGATGAAGTGCTCAAGAAAAGGAATAGTAATTTCCTAGACACACACACTATACATACACACACAAACACACATACATGCAGACATGATTTTCTCTCCACTCAACACCCATTACTCATTCACAAAAAAAGTATAATAGAAAAATGATTTACAGAATAGATTCAAATAAAACAGGTCATCATAGAAAATAATATAAGGAAAAATTAAAAAAGATAAACAAATATACATTAACAAGAACATTATTACATTTATTATGAATGACAAAAGCAGTATTCAAAATAGTAATCTGAGTATAATACTTAAAGTAGACAGATCGCTGAAAGCTTACAGTATTCATATTTTCTAGACATATAGTGTTAAAAAACACAGAAATTTATCAGCAGCAGTGGTGGCATTGCCAAATAAGTATTTCTGCTGCATCAGTAGCATTTCTACAGTTCAGTAGTTGTAACAAAAATCTCATACATGAGAAATCTTTGAATTCTTACATTAGTTAACTTCATCTTACTTTACATATCAACTCTCAAGAAAATAAAGTTGTGCACCACAGATCAAGATTACTGGGTCAGTGACAAACAGATATGCGCCATCCCAAACAGGTCTATCCACAACAACTTACACCTCATGCATTACATTTATTGAGAGGGTTAGTAAGAAACCTGGCATGGGCGGGCCCTGATCAAGCTTTTGATAGGGTCAACCACCAATACTTAAAGGCTATCCTTGCAGCAGCCAGTTTCAGTCCCATTTTCAGATGCTGGATCACTGCGATGTACAGTGACATCCATATAAGGGTCAAAATAAATGGCCACCTATTGAAATCCTTTAGTATCACATGCTAACTCCATCAAGGATGCTCACTCTCACCCCTGCTGT
The DNA here is from genome assembly GCF_046866305.1 of Octopus bimaculoides. Classification (NCBI taxonomy): domain Eukaryota; kingdom Metazoa; phylum Mollusca; class Cephalopoda; order Octopoda; family Octopodidae; genus Octopus; species Octopus bimaculoides. The sequence goes on from NC_142944.1 coordinate 6,971,793, forward strand.
ATGAGCTGGCTATGGAGTCATTGCTACAGAAGTTGAATGTTTCAAGAGGCATCTCACATGAACTAGGATACAGCAGGTTTGTGTAGGCTTATGTGGACAACATCACCATAATAGTGTTGGACATCTTGGAAATCAAGGTGATCGGCACTAACTTAAGGGAGTACAAAACAGAGACAAAGATTAACCAGAAGTTGGTGGGCCCGCAATTCGGCACCTGGAGAGACAGGTCCATGTTGTCCAACAGCACTATAGTGCACTAGATGATAAAAGGGTTAAGTTGTTCAGGGTCTGGTTCAATCCAGTCCTCCAGGTGGACAAGAACTGAGGAGGTGGGGTGATGGGAAGGATGGCCTGTCTCAACCAGAAATGGACAGAGGTGGTGAATGCATACATTGCTTCAGTCATCTACTACTGCCTGACCACCATCCCCCACCCTGCTTCATGGCTGATCAAACTGAAGTGCTTGCTCATTCACTTTCTGTGGAAAGCGATGTGTTCTGCTCATCAGCCAATCCATCTGCTGTTAGCAGCCACTGAGTGGGTGACTGAGCTTTCATGATTAATGATGCACAGACATGCACTGAGGCTGCGACATCTTCAGTGCTTCCTTGGTGGTGAGCAGGTGAGGTCACTGTTTGTCAGACAGGATTTTCAGCAGCTCATCTCATTGACAAAATTACACTCCTGGATCAAGTGTAGACTGAGAAGGTGTGCTTGGCATCTGGGGTGTTGGCAAGCGCTCACAGCTCTCTGCCAGTTAGACAATACAGTCAGTGGAAGATCCATATTGGAGTTCTATAGTGGATTAGTGACAGACAAGAGTGATGAAATCCTTGGGGAAAACTCTGGACACAGGGAGGGATCAATTTACTAGTCTTTTCCAGAGAACATTTGAAACAAGGTCTATAGATAATTTTCAGAAATCCCTGGCCTGGCAGTGTTACCGGGGAACTCTGCCAGTTTGAGACAAGCTCTACAGGTATGTAACTGCAGTCAGATGGATCTGTCTGAGATGTGGTACACAGGTCAATGAAACTGTTCTGTAAGCACTTGTCCAGTGTCCAAGCATTGCTAATTTATGGCGTTTTATTGAACAGCTGTTGACGTGTGTAGGACAGATCCAGTTATCAGCCAAATCCATCATGATGATCACCCCACCGCCTTCTTTTAACTGGAAAGGGAAGACAGTTTTCCTCTGTCTGGTGGCCAAAGCAAAAGAGGTAGTGTGGTGGATGAGGTTGAAAGGACTGAAGACAGACATTTTGCTCTTCAATCAAACCCACATTGACTTTTTCAGTTCCACCTTCACAGAAGTGGAGGTAATAAATAAAAATTCTCTCTGGAAACTGCTGAACAATCAGCTAGAAAAATTGGCAAGATGGACACCATAAATGAAACAATGCCTTGTGGTATATGTAACTGATGCATGTGTTTATTACTGGCATAATGACCCTAGTGAGATACAACAAAATCCATTTCAGCACAAGTTCACATCAAGAATTTTGCAAACAAACTATTGTAATTTTTAGTAGATTCAATTCACCTATAGGTTAAAAAAAAACTTGCGAAAAGTATACACATTGATCAAAAGAAATACAAGTCAGACTAATACAGTTTATAGGTACATATTGAAAATCAATACATAGAAATATTATGTAGGTGGAACATACAATAAATTTCCATCACCTTCAAAATACTGAAGCAATAAATGGCCTTCACATAAAAAATGCACCTTCTATTTTGAAATTTTCAGTACCCAAGACAATTTGGTTGCTATGGTATAGGACCAATCAACCTTGAGTGAGCTTAGCTGAGAACCAAACACACAATGCTTTCTGGTGTACAACATACTGGAGTACAGTGACATTCGAGCATTGTGTTTATACTACCATCAAGTTTGCTCTTATATATGTAAGCCTGTATTATCACACATCAGTTGTAGGTTGAAAAACTAGATGTAGTTACTTCAGATTCGATCTTCTAGATGTAGTTCACTGATACATTGTTCCCCAAAGCTGAAAGGGATACTGAACATCCAAATCTTATGATTTATTATGCAGTGCACTAGTTTGGACATGTTGATTTCCTCTTCTTTACTACTATTATTGCCCAGCTTTTTATATGCCAGTAATTGTTAACTCCAAGTGAGCCCCGACACAGCAGGCCTATAATCAAGGCTATACTATCAATTTAGAAGTATCTCACAAATCATATTATCCAGTGTATGTGCCCTTGCTTTTCACAAGACAGTAAGGTATGATATGAATAGAGAACTAATATATTTCTGGTTATTTATGTTTTACAATATGGTATTTTTAAATGTTCTTAACAGTATTTATATCATCATTACTCAACCATCTCATTTATACTCTGATCCCCTTGTGAGTATGCCCGGCATTTTGCCACCATCTCTATCCTGCTGTCTCCCACTCTCTCTCTCCTTCTCCTGCATTTCCCTCAGGTTGGGTAACTGTGTAGTACCTTTGCAGTAGCACACCTGTTTCTGTCTTCATTCCTATCTTTCTCTAGGTAACCTTGTACTTCCTCTACAACAAGACACCTGTATCTGTCTCACTATAACCTTTTCATCATCACCTCCTCCAATGCTTCCTTTTTGTCTTGCATGTACCTGGTGACCCTGTCACTGCAGGTGCCACTGAAAAAAGCATCCAGTCCACTCTGCTGAGTGATTGGTGTCGGAAGGGCATCCTGCTGTAAAGATCCTGCCAAAACAGTCACAGAAGTCTGGTTGTCCCACCCATGCTAGCATGGAAGGTGGACATTAAAATGATGATGATGATATGCTTTCTTTACTAATTACTATGTCACCTAGAGACATAGGTGAATATCAAAGAAGTATTTGTGCATAGCATATTGGATACTTAAAAGCATTTTTTACTAATCATCATCATTGTCATCATTCAAAGTCTGCTTGTTCATGCTAGCATGGGTTGGATGGTTCAACAGGAGCTGGCGAGCCAGAGAGCTACACCTGGCTCCAATAGTCTGCTTTGCCAGGCTGAATGTCCATTTTCTAACACCAATCACTTCAGAGAGTGTACAGAGTGATTTTTACATGGCACCAACATATTTAAATGAAGACAGATATGAGCAGGCTTTTTTTTCAAAATTTTTTAAAAATAAATAAAACATACTTTATTTTAACAGAAAATTAATGATCCTTTAGAAAAAATCTGAAGATAATAAACTAATCCAGCAGAAAGTCGAGTGATGAAAAGTTCAAGCAACTAGGTCGATTCTATCTAACATTCTTTGGTATTGTTAATGGATCTGCTAAGTGCTACTTTTAATCTACATATTTGGAATCATGATCCTAGAGAGAATCTATATAATCAACCAATCTGCTAGCAAAAAACTGCCAAATATCCTTTAAACTCCTCCTTTAATGCCAAAGAAAGAGGGGAAGGGGGGAGAAGATGGAATACTGAACATTCTAATTCTGGTTACTCAATATACTCTCCCACCCCACCCACACACACGTTTGGTAGGAAAGAAAACTGGATAAATCAGCTGGAAACAGCCCAAAATGATTAAAAAAAAAGTTGGAAGAGAAAATTGGGCACTTGACTTTGATAAGAACCAGTATTCTCCAATTCATCACAAAAACCACTTAAAATATATAATAGAGAAGCAATTCTTAACCCTTTTGATAACAACCCAGCTGAAACTGCTTCTGGCTCTGTAGTACAATTGTCTTGTTTTCATAAGTTCTGAATTAAAACTTACTACTAAACCTTAGTCACAATTTATGTTCCTAACACTAGCTTAATGATAACTAAGTTATTTTACTAAATTCTTTGTTATATTTAAAATTAATTGAAAGAAACACAGAGCATCTCAACAGAAATATGGTAACAAAATGGTTTAAATATATAACCTTTCCTACTCTAGGCACAAGGCCTAAAATTTTGGGGGAGGGGGCCAGTCGATTAGATCGACCCCAGTACGCAACTGGTATTTAATTTATCGACTCCGAAAGGATGAAAGGTAAAGTCGAACGTAAAAACAAACGAAATACTGCTAAGCATTTCGCCGCCTTGGTTAAAGCATATAATAGAGAAACAATTCAATTGACTGAAGTAAAAGCTAAAAATTATATTTGACGAAGGACACCTATCCGTTTGCTGAATATAACTTTTATACATAAAGTTTAACAAAAACTTATGTGGACCTCAGTTGAAAACTGCTGATGTAGACCGCGATAGTTTGTTAATTCCAAATCAGCTAAGCGCAAGAGGGCTTATATATGTAGAGCATTCCAGCCATGGCCTTGCAGATTTTTATGAGGGAGAGAGGATATGACTATGGATATAGAGGATATTATCTATGGTGTTGGTAGGCTTCTTAAAGCTGTTGAATGAGATTTGGCTGTTATTTCTAGCAGATCAAACAATTACATTTAGTTCTATGTCCAAGTTATCTCCCTTAAAAATATGAAGACTATGTTCTCAAATCAGTCTATTTATACAATGTTATTATGCAAGAGCATGGGCGAAGGTTGCTATTTTACTTTCCTTCTAGGGCGCGAGGTAACTGACTTATACGTGAGAATCCGCTTTTCATAACTAGTAACCCATATCACCTACCGATGAGAAACATTGACACGTTGATTTACAATTGCAGAGCCACCTCGCGTTCGATCGACTTAACAGAAATAGCAGCCAAGCTATATCAAAATCACACTTAACCCATCAACCCATATAATACCACGACTTCGTCCTTGGATACCTTTAGAAAAGTCCCACTTTGTTGCAAGTATTCGGGTCAGGTTCCCATCTGAAGATACTCGTACAACTAGTCTCGAAAGTAATGAAATGAGTTGCACTCCGACCAGCGGAGATAAAGAATACGCACACCACCCGTTTTCGGCGAAAACGGGTGGTGTGTGTGTGTGTATTCTTAACCTTCGCCCTCCGATCCTCCTCCTTTGAAAGCATTAAAATGTCTGAAATATCGAAGGTGATGGAAAGAAAAGTCTTTCTGTGCACAAGACCAGTTGTTCCGAACCTTTTCACTACCAATGACCCCTTTTATTGAAATGAGTTTTCTCACGGACCCCTTTTAATATGCTAATCCTTATGTGAAACTTTGAATTTAGTTCACAGACCCTCAGTACTACCTTTGCGGGCCACAGATTGGGAACCACTGCACTAGACGATTGAATACAAACTTTCTTGCCCAGTCTAAGCAGCCATCTGACGATGGTATGTCCGAATGACTAGATATTGTACGTGTGAATATCTCATTATTGATTCCCCTATCTCCGTGTTTACTGATTAGAAAGTGACACGTTGAAGCCACTTAACTGTCAATACACGATTTGTAAAAGAGGATGGAGCAAAATGAGTAATTTCTGATTTTTCGTTTTTCCTTATTTGCTTGAAGCTATACATTGCGAGTATTGCATCATCGTTTTGTACACTAACATCGTTTTTCGGAGTAAAAATTGGTCAGTATAGCTGAAACTGAGTTTGAAATATTGTCAGACAACAGGTACTTTTTTTTCAAGAAATTGTTCCTCAACTTTTACCCGATTGTAACTGAGGTTGCTAATAAAATATCTGGAAAATTTTGGGTGTTTAACAATCAATATTCTTCTTTTTTTCTCCCCACACTAACGTCTAATTTGATAATTTTCAATATTTAAAAAAGGAAATTAGTCTAAACTGGGGCAAAATGAGTAATGACTGATTTCAATTTTTTCTTTTTAAATGCATTGTGCGTAAATAATCAGAAGAGATCCACTCATGTAGATCTTTAGATTTAGTCGAGTTTAGTTAATTTCATATCATGTGCCATTTTTCCATGACCTTTCATTTGACCTAGATATTTTAAATTTTCGTTGCATTTCTCATCTTTCTGTCTAAGGATGGATATTGATGTGTGGGTCCTTATTCAAATGTAATTCTGGAGAACTCAAGTGGCAAATTAACCTTATCTTATCTTACTCATTTTGCCCCAGCTAAATTTGTCTTTTAATTCTCATAGAGAACCGTGATTTTCTGAAATAGGGTTCTGAATATGTTATGGTGTTTTTAATGCATATAGGGAAGGTCTTTTTCTTAGTTGGTATAGTTTTTGTACAGTAGAGAATTTAGTAAGAAATCAAAAATGCAGTAACTCTTACTCATTCTGTCTCGCCCCAATACAATGAAAAAAATTTGAAATAACATAACATGTATCTCATCTTTGACTTCTTTTAGTCATTGGACTGTAACCGTGCTGGGGCACCGACTAGTAGGTTTTCACAATATTTTAAAGCCCGATACTTATTCTCGGTTTCTCTTGGCCGAACCGCTGCTACAGGGGTGTAAACAAACCAATATCGGTTGTCAAGCGGTGGTGGAGGACTAGCAAATACACAAACACACACACGATTGCGAAAATATTCTTTCAGTTTCCGTCTACCAAATTCACTCATGGATTTGGTCGGCCTGAGAATATACATGACGTTTGCTAGAGGTGCCATGCAGTGGGACTGAAGCCGAGAAACCATGTGGATGGGAAGCAAGCACACGCACACAGACACACTCATCTCTCATGTTTCAGTAATTAGGCTGCGGCGATGCTGAGACGTCGCCCTCAATGGTTTTAGCCGAATAGATTGATGGCGAAGGTAAAGAATACGCACACCCGGTGTTTAGGGTTAGGGTTTCGCCGAAAACGGGTGGTGTGCGTACTCTTTACCTCCGCCAAATTGATTCCAACACTTCTATTTTAAAATCTGGTACTTAATCGGCTATCTTTCGTTTTATCTATTACGTATTTTCGCCGAATAGCTACGTTACGGGGATGTAAACAAATCAACACCGGTTGGTGGTGAGGTGCAACATATATACACTATGCGCGCGCACGAGCAAACACACGCACACACTCAAACGATGGGCTTCTTTAATTGCGTTAGCTGTTATATATCACTACAACTTCGTTGCATGTTTGCAAAAATCATTGAAGATGTTATTAATCTTTCAACGAGCGAGAAATCCAATAAAAACAGTGATTGGTACCTTCCGCTATTTGTTCCACCCGAGCTGCATACATACACCCCTGTTACACCACACCATCAGATATTGTCGTAAAGCAACGATTGGTCCGATGTAAGCCTGTAACTAATGACGCTTACAAAAATACATACAAAATAAATGAATAAATAAAGTGAATAGCCTTAAATCACCTGGCCTAAACTACAGTTATTTGGGCTAAGATCGAATTTTTGCATCTCCCCCAAATTTCCAAATTAAATAAAAGTTATTGCTAACTCTATTCTTACCCACATTCCCATACCGCCTGTCTTTCAATTCACATAAATTACAAAATCTTATCCAAGGACAATAATTACGAAATCTTTTCTTTCTTCAAATCTCAGAGTAACAATATTTTTGAAATATAACAACCCCTTGAGTGAATATTAGATTGTTGACGCTAATTTGATCGTTAAATACCGTCTTTTTCTATTTTGTTTAATCCATTGATACAGTGATAATCCTCTAAGGGATAGGAGCGATCGGCCATGTACCTTACAACATAAAAAACTAAGTCATACTTTTATTATTAATGAAAATCAGTCGAAAATACACTCTTCAATATGCAGTAACATTATATATATATATATATATATATATATATATATATACACACACACACACACAGAGACTAAGCAACACCTTGTAGGGTACCGCCACTTCGTCCGTCTCCTATTTCCGCCCTTCAAGTTTACATAGAGGTCAAGGTTATATATAGCTTAACAGCTTTTCATACTTATTTTATTGCCAACACACCAAAACTTCAATAACAGAAAAGAGTTGGGATTAATTCGAACATTGCCCTTACCCTAGTTACTTGAACTCTCAACATCTATACAGTCTAATTAAGCTACAGAAAAGTAAAACAGGTGTTTTAAATTATTTCAATTATCTTTAGTGTCGTAATATAACAGTGAAAATAATTAAATAATCACAAATTTACAGTAATATAACCATATCTTGGTTTCCTCACCCGTGCTGTTTCCTAATAGCCTTCTGGAAAATGCATAATTTTTAATGAAATTACACGATAATACACTTCGAAAGTGTACATTACGATTATGTTGATAACATTAAAGGTTTTTTTCTACTTGTTTTTAATGAGATTTGAATCGTTCCTCCCTCTTCTCGTCTTTGTTTCTTCATAAGTATCGTTAAAACTACATATTTTATATATGACATTTTGCAGATACACGTCTTTTAAGAGTAGATTTCATAATGCTGTTTCTAATGTATAAATCATATATATATATATATATATATATAGGTAGTGAAAAGTTCTAATGCCAGGAAATTTGGTGGCAATTAGGTCGGAGCCCGAGAGGAAAACCTTAGGAAACTCCTTCAAAGAATCCTTTTGTTTTAATTTTAACATAATTGTCATCTACACTCCCAAAAACGTAATACTGCAAAATGCCATTTAAAAACATGCATTATAAAGTTGTAAAAGAAACAAAGCTGGGGTAGTATATCAACCCATTATTATTCCTTCCAGTCTTGCAGAATTATATCAAAAGAATGATTATATCACATGTCCGTGAGGGAGTATCGACATGGTCGCTTAATATTTTAGAAATAACAGCTAAATCTCTCAAATCACACCCAGTGATCTAAAAAAAATGTAAAGATACAACAGATAGTTTAGTACAAAACGAACATATTCTAATGGGGTTGAAGGGTCAAAAGACCTGAGAGACGTTGCTAATGCAGGACCTCAAAAAGTAAACTGCTTCGACATAAACAGTTTACTCCAAGAGAAAATACCAAAACTAAGCGAAACGATGTGAATCTTCTTAAAGATGTGTGTAACATAATGAACGATTGCTCACAATTACAAGGACGAGTATATATAATATATATATATACTATAAACTATGAAAATATGGATATGCAACCAACACATTTTTTTTAAGTGAATAAAAAACTAGAAAGCGAAACATAAGTTGGTTTAATATTAAAAATGCCATTATGTATATAAATATACTTTGAATGTAACATACAGTGAAGGTCAAACTAGAGAAGCAGGAATATACCAGAGTAGCGGTTGCAATTTGTTATTCAAAAACAACCCCACATATGAAAGCGACTGTGATCAAAGCATATAGTGAACGTAAAGTAATACTGCAATATAATTAACGAAAAGTAGGTATATATGACAAGATAGTTCGATATGATTACACTAGTAAAACACGATAACCTAAGTGAGAATGTATATATATATATATATAAATATTACACATATATATATATATATATATATATATATATATATATATATATATATATATAATACACACAGACATATATATATATATATATATATATGTCCATGTAGACCTATATATATATAAGCACAGAAAATACTTACCATGATTGCTTAAGGTGTTGAGAAGCTTAATTTGAACCAACAACGCCGAAGTTTGCTTTGAGGACAGCACTAAGTGAACGTCGTGTTGAACAAAACACAAAAGCAGCAGCAAGAGGAGAGCGTGAGGAATAAACTAATAGAGAATAACTCTCTCTATTTATCTCTCTCCTCCCCTTCTTTCGTCAAGAGGAGTGCGTGAGGAATGGACTAATACAAAACAACTCTATTAATCTATCTCTCTCTCTCATCTCCCGTTCTTTCGCTTTCTTTTCTTCCTTTACTTACACTCATGCGCTCTATCTCTCTCTCTCATAGATAGATAGACAGACAGATAGACAGAAAGATAGATAGACAGATAGATAGATAGACAGAAAGGTAGATAGACAGATAGACAGACAGATAGACAGAAAGATAGATAGACAGATAGATAGATAGACAGAAAGGTAGATAGATGTGTTTGTGTGTGTGTATTTTCATATTTTTATGTATAAAAGTAATGGGTTTTTTTCCATTAATGGAATTTCTGTGGTAGTTATTGCAGTTTTAGACACAGACGAAAATGTCTTATCGGTAGTCCTATAGACATTTGGTAAAGTGGAAGAGAACATGTTCAAAAATCTTAAGACATAGGAGACGTGTAGACCTACAATGTGGAGAGCAAAGCGAGGAGGAGAAAATTATTTTTTTTTTTTAGATTTGCAAAGAACATGTTCAACCCTTCTAGAATAAAAGTGAAGAAAGAAATATATAAAAAGCTAGATGATGAAAGAGAAATCGATTTTCAAAATTTAGAAAAAAAAACACTCTATAGTTTTAGAATGCATAAGAGAGCAAAAGGAAAAAAATGTAAAAGTTAAAAGCTGAGATGAAAACGAAGATTCAAGATTTAGAAAGAACACGGTCAGAACTTTTGAAATGCTTGAGAGAGGAAAGGGAACTAGATGAAGTACTAAAAATGAGAGGAAAATTATATTTGAAGAAATGAGGGTTAATATACAGTTTGAGACCCTTTAACGAAAACAAAAAGAAACCCAGCCTATTAGGTGTAAAAGAATATGAAAAAAAGTTTGCGTAAACAAATATGAAAAAAAGTTTGCGTAAACAAATATGAAAAAAAGTTTGCGTAAACAAATACGAAAAAAAGTTTCCGTAAACGAACGTGGGGATGGAGAGAGGACTTTTGGAAAATTCGCAAGATTCGATTTTCGCCTTGTAACTTCCAGGAAAATGGGTATATATATATTGATGAAATTTTATAGAAAAACCGTTCAAATGACACAAATTACAATTATAAAGATATTTCTGGGGGAAATTTTTTTCCGAAGGGGTGGGGAAAGGACTGTCGGAAAATTCACACGATCCGTTTTTTTCCCCTCGTAACTTTCAGGAAAATGGATATCTTTTAATGAGGTTTTACAGAAGCACCTTTCAAACAGCATAGATTACGATTATAAATAAATTTATAGGGAAAATATTCTTCCGAAAGGGTGGGGAGAGGACTGTCGGAAAGTTCACTCGATCCGTTTTTTTCCTTCATAACTTTCCGGATCTTGTTTAGCGTCCGGTCACCAATACGGAAAAAAAACAGTCTAACAGGTGTAAAGAAAAGTGTAGAAAACGAATACGAAAATAAAAATTTGCGCAAACACACATGTTTATTCCTTCGTCTTGGTTTGGTAATTATTTGACGGCAACGATTCGAGAGAGAAAGGAGGTATACCTTGGCTGCCTCCCACCCCACCCTCCGTTCATTTGCGTAATTTGTTGTTCCCCCCCCCCCATATTATGTTTCCTGCACATTTTTTTACACCCGTTAGACTGGGGTTTTTTCCGTTTTGGTAACCGGGCGCTAAACTAGATCCTGAAAGTTATGAGGGGAAGAAAACGGATCGTGTGAACTCGGACAGTCCTCTCCCCACCCCTTCGGAAAACATTTCCCCCAGAAATTTCTTTGTAATCGTAATTTGTGCCATTTGAACGGTATTCTATAAGATTTCACTAATATATATCCATTTTCCTGAAAATTACAAGGGAAAAATCAGATCTTGTGAATTTTCCGAAACTCCTCTCCACCCCTCCCCGTTCATTTGCGCAATTTTATTTTCATATTCGTTTTCTTTCTACACAGTTTTTACACCGAGTGAGATGGATGTTTTTTTCTTTAACGGGTCTCAAACTGTATGTTGACCGAAATGAGTACTAACTGTAACAACCTAGTTGCTTGTAAACGGGGCCGTACCCAAATGTTCACGACACCCATGAGTACAAAAGAAAAAAGTTTTTTGCTGATGTGGTTTCGCATGCTGCGCTCGGAAGACTACCCCACATCTCCATAGCGATAGTTCCCAGCACCTATGACTTCAACAATAACGTTTCGTATTTTGGTAAAATCTTTGATTGAAATTATAGATTATGGTTTTAATAAAAATAAAAAAGTTTGAAAATTATCTGATCATCTGCCAGTCACTGTTTTTTGTTTGTTGTTTTGGTGAGAACAGGCTTTCTGGAAAATTTGTCCCTATTATAATGAAGGTGGACGTAAGTAACTTTTATGGGTGCAGTGCAGTTTTTCTCGCTCTCCCACTTGACAATTATTAATATTCTTTTATTGCAGAAAGCCAACATCAAATCTCATTATATCCGGCAATAACTATTTTAGTTAAATGTTCTCGGTTTTCTTCGGATATTATTCACGCAGCCAACGAAATACATCTTCATTTCTCCGCTCCCCAAACAACCAGCGACAGAAGTATGTGTACATTGGTCTTCTCAGAGTAGATGGTGGTGCAAACATCGCTGCGACCAGACATTTTCCTGCTATCCAGGAGGGCAAAAACAATCATTGTGATTGAACTCACGGTATTCTGGAAGGACAAATTTGGCATTTCTCACCTGCTGAAGAAAACCAAATACGAAGACTTGATGATGAACCGCTTTGTACCCCCACAAAAAAAACACCCCTTTTTTTCCTTGTTTAATTTTTTTTTTGTCCTACACAGACCCCCCTTTTCGGCTACGGAGAATACGAATCTGCAAAAAAATTGGCAAAAAGCGGCAATTTGAAATTATCCCCACCCCCACCCCTACATTCTTCATTTTAAACTTTTTCAGAAATTTTTTTTATTTAAATATACAAAAAAAATTCCCAAAATTTTTCTACTTAGGGTTAGGGTTTTAGGGTTAGAGTTTTAGGGTTAGGGTTAGGATTTTAGGGTTAGGTTTTTAGGGTTTTAGGGTTGGGATTTTAGGGTTAGGGTTTTAGGGTCAGGGTTTTAGGGTGTTAGGGTTAGGGTTTTGGGGTTAGGGTTAATGTTTTAGGGTTAGAATTTTACGGTTAGGTTTACGGAAAAAGTAAAAAATGAAGAAATTGTTGGGGAGTAAGGGAGGCGGTAAAACATTTCAAAATTCCTATTTGGGGCAATTTTCTGGAATCTCCGTATCTGAAAGCATGGATTTTTGGAAAAAAAAAAATATTAAGCAATAATTTGCGAGAAAATGTGAGGTGGGGGACGGTAGGAAGTTTTTCCCTCCTGTAGTTTCTACATGGGGCAAAGAATATCTGGTGTTTATTTCACTCGCGTTCAGTAATTAATGTTCTCGCACGTCTCACTGCTTGCCAGGCAGAATGTTGAGGCAGTTGAGCGAAATGTGACCTCATTCTTGCTATCAATTAGTTCTGGACATTTGCACGGACATCTCCAGGTTTTAGCACAGACTGAACTAAACATTCACACAATCTCATAAGTTACTTCTTTTCACGCGGCAAAGCTTTTCCTTCTCTCTCAGTTTGAAATTATTGCTGTTGTAAATGGTTAATGCAATTTGTTTTTATGTCCAACAATAAATTCTTCTGTTAAATGTTCGCAGGTGTTGTTTAATTTACTTCGTCACGCAGCTCAAGAAACGTATTTTCATTCACCAGTTCAATGACAACAACAATAAATGGCTGTTTCCATCAAAAGTTGCAGAAACTGCGACGTGGTGCTGTTGAACTTGACTGCTTTGGGGATCCGTTACTCTCGAGCCCTCGCAAAGCTTCAATGACACGCATCAGCAGGAGACAAACAGACAGATGGACAAGACATTTATGTATTGTTGAATCGTATCTCTGCATTTCAGAAGTTATTTTTGGTTGAGTTAATAACTATCTGAAAAAATTACATGTAGTTTAATAAGACAAGGTACATTTATTCTGATGACATACCGAGAAGCGACAAAAAGTTAATATTTTTTTCTTATGCTCTTTAGATTGTTGGGAGAACTATGAAAATGTTCGGGGCATTGTATAAATAGATAGCTTTGTTCCCCAACATACTTTTGTTGTTACTTTTTTAAAATTTTTGTGCTATAACAGGAAAACTTATTATCTATCAGAATTGGGCCACTAACGGCAAAGTTTTTGTCATCGTTGTCAAGTGAGCCTCGCCATCGCCCGTAGCAATGCCGTGAGCGTGCTGGCTTGCTTCAGTAGATTCCGTTGAACCTTATCGTGTGTGACCAATTGAAGCACTTAGTCCTGCATTGGTGCTATCCCCCTTTTTTATTTTCTGTTTTCTTTTTCCTTTGTCTTTCTTTTGTAAAATATATTCCTGTTCATATTTTGAATAAAAATCGTCTTTTAGTTATAAAACCTGATCGATTATTTTTGTTTTATATTTTGTAAATAGCAATGACAGACAGACAGACAGTTAATTAGATCTTGTAGTGAACTACAGTATAGCTAAGCTGTGATTCGAAACCAAATCCACATTTTTATACATTGTCAAATAAATTTTCAACCTAGTGTTTTAGCCTTTTTTGCACTCAAAGATCAGCACATTCCCATTGATCTCTGAGTGCAAACAGGCTAAAACAATTGAGAACTTGTTTGACAATGTATAAAAATCTGGATTCGGTTTCGAATCCCCGCTTAGCTATGCTGTAGCTTGTTCGCTACATTGTGTTCTTCGGCTTCATAAACGACTTGATAAACTCGGTCGTTTACGAAGCCGAAGTCACAGCAGTACTACAAGGTAACGTAATCAAAAAAAAATATTGCGTCAGTTTATACGAAGGCAATTTTGCTTGGTCACCACCTTGAGGAATTTTTACTCGAATGTATAGACCCCAGAATTTTTTTTTATGATTTTCAACCAGCACATGAGGTTAAGCCTAGGTCTCTTCACATGCTAGAAATAAGTCAAATGTTTAAAAAAAAATTTTTTTTTTCATAATTTCATATAAGCAAAAACGGAAATCACGGTTGTAAAAAAAAACTTTTATTTTCCAAAATTCCAATTTTTAAGTAAATAAAATATATTCAATCGAAAATAAGTAGAATAGAATAACATATGACTCTTTACTATCCAATGTACATATCTGAATTCTAACAAAAGGGAAAGCATTTAAAGAAATGTGTAGAAACATAAAAGCGATACGATGTACGTTTGAATGACTTGCCTTGGGCGCCATAATTCTGTTAGACCTTCAACAGTCGGAGAAAATTCAAAAGGTCGGCTCATTCTCATTAAGCTGTAAGTGTTTTAGAGAAGAAAACAAAAGACTTTAAATTTTAATTTTAAAATGCTGACTTCTTCTGTCACTAGAAATTCTTCAAGGTGGTGCTCCAGCATGGCCGCAGTCTAATAACTGCAGCAACAAGTAAAAATATTTAAAAATTCTGGCGTTGATACATTCAACAAAAAATTCTTCAAAGCGATGCCCCAGCATGGCCGCAGTCTAATAACTGCAACAACTCTTTTACTCTTTTACTCTGTTTCAGTCATTTGACTGTGACCATGCTGGATCACCACCTTTTAGTCAAGCAAATCGACCCTAGGACTTATTCTTTGTAAGCCTAGTACTTATTCTATCGGTGTCTTTTGCCGAACCGCTAAGTTACGGGGACATAAACACACCAGCGTTGGTTGTCAAGCGATGCTGGGGGGACAAACACAGACACACAAACACACACATATATATATATATATATATACATATACATATATATGACAGGCTTCTTTCAGTTTCCGTCTACCAAATCCACTCACAAGGCTTTGGTCGGCCCGAGGCTATAATAGAAAACACTTGCCCAAGTGGGACTGAACCCGGAGCCATGTGGTTGGTAAGCAAGCTACTTACCACACAGCCACTCCTATGCCTCTCCATGCAGTTGGTAAGCAAGCTACTTGCCACACAGCCTAGAAATAAAAAAAATAAATAAAAATTCTGTCCCCTTTAATTTTGCTCAGATTGCTTTCAATTTTGGTGTATCAATGCAGCTCTGAATTTTGATTACGATCAACCAATTACTCTTTCTCGAAAATTAAAGAATCTGATGTTATTTGGAATTAAAGTTGGAAAATTTGGGTAATTTTAGCCAATCAACAGATAGCATGGCATTAGCAGCTTATTACCATGATAATCGCACGCTGTGTTGTGTTTCACTTCACCCATGTCTGTGCTGCATGTTGTTCTGTGTTGATTCTTCACACCTCAAGATTCTTTTCGCCTGTGTATTTTGTTTCAAGTTTTCTGTGTTAGTATTTTTCTGTGCTTTTTCTCTATGTTAGTATTTTTAAATATTTTTCATTTCATATATTTTTGGGACAAATTCTTTGTGGACCAGTGTTATTCTTACAAATTCAAGCATGAAAACGTTACTCCGCTTTAGAGTTTTGGAGACAGACACCCCCTTTTCACACATACACATACGCACACACTTATATATTAATGAAGTATACAAATACATGACAGGTATACATAATACTGAAATACGCATAAAGTAAACACATGCAGACAAATATAATTAATATAACAAATTTTTAAAAATAATAAAATCATACAAACAATGAAGAGACAAAAGAAACAGAGAGATGGTACATGTTGATTTTATTAGGTATTTCTGTTTATTTAGAAACCTACAATGAACAGGTCATTTTACAAACGCTAAACTATAAATTTCACAGAGTACAACCTTAAAGTTAACACCACTCTGCTAAAAGTAGAAAATTTCTGTCTCGCTATTGGCTAAAAATACACAGTTTTTTCAATTTTTTTCTTTCTTAAACTTCTGTAATCTTTTCCTTCCATCTACCAAATCCACTCACAAGGCTTTGGTCGGCCCAAGGCTATAGTAGAAGACACTTTGTCCAAGGTGCCACGCAGTGGGACTGAACCCAGAATCATGTGGTTGGTAAGCAAGCTACTTACCACTCAGCCACTCCTGCCTATATAAATAAAATAGAAACAGAGTTAATCAAAACTCACTGGTCAGGCCCCCTATGTGTTAGATCAAGTCAGAGCACCTTCTGGGTTGGGTTTTCCATTTATGTGTTGAATGTCTGTAGTATATTCAGAAATGGTGGATAACTGTCACTGCTGACATGCAGACCATGGCTCTGACAGCTTGCTCATAGCGAAGGTGACTGCTTTGTGGTCTATGAACACTGAAAGTGCGACCTTCTTTCATTGCTTCTTTCATTTAGAAATCTTCATATTCAAACTCAGAGTTAAAAATGGACGTTCTTGTTTTCCTTCTACTCCTACACCTTTTCTTGTGGTGGTGGCTTACAGCCGTTAAAGCAAGGTGAGAGGTGATAATACTGTTGTCCCAAATACTACTTACCTCCCTCAGATATTCTGTGGAAATTAGCCAAACTGACCAGCTTCTTAGAACCCTGGTCAGTTTTCCAACAAAATCGCACAATAATAGATGTTTAAACAAAACTTACAAGTGACTCATAGGGACGTTTTGTCAAAACAAAAACATAATAATAAGACTGCACCACACCTCAAGAGGAAAACAAACCTGACACAATACAGTACTGAGAAGAGTTTGCATACTCCCAACAGCAGAAAAGACCACAATGCTGCACTCACCTCAACAACATGGAGGTGATGCAGTAAAAATTTTCCTCAATCTACTAAATGTCGAACAGTTAGATAATAATAAAAATTCTTTCTACTATAGGCACAAGGCCTGGATTTTGTGGGGAGGGGGTAAGTCAATCACATCAACCCTAGTACACAACTGGTACTTAATCTATCAACCCTGAAAGGATGAAAAGTCAAACTCAGCAGAACTTGAACTCAGAACGTAGCGACAGGCAAAATACTGCTAAGCATTTCGTCCAGCACGCAAACAATTCTGCCAGCTCACTGCCTTAAAAATAATAATGATGATGGTGATGATGATGACGATGATGATGATGATGATGCTGGTGGTGGTGGTGGTGGTGGTGGTGGTGGTGGCGGTGATGGTGGTGGTGGTGGTGGTGGCGGCGGCGGCGGTGGTGACGATGATGATGATGATGATTAATAATAATATTTAATAGTAATAATAATAATAATCCTTTCTGTTATAGGCAGAAGGCCTGAAATTTAGCAGAGGGGGATAGTCAATTAAGTCAACCCCAGTATGCAACTGGTACTTAATTTATCAACCCTGAAAGGATGAAAGGCAAAGTCAACCTTGGCAGAATTTGAACTCAGAATATATAATAATAATAACAATGATATTACAATGCAGGAACTAACTCAAGTTCTATCCAAAGCTCATAAGTGAAGGTCTCCTGGATATGATAAAATCCCAAACTTCTGGCCTCTCCTCATCACACCGTCAGTTAATGGAATGTTTCTCTAACATCATCAGAAACCCCAAAAAGACTCCAACCTGACTAAGATTAGGAACAACATACCTACTCCCTATAACGAGCAACACAAATCAAAAAACTACAGGCCAATCATTTGTTTGACCACCATGTACAAACTACTTGCATCCATCCTCACTGAAAGAATTTATCAATTTCTCGATGAAACCAACATCCTTCTCCTTGAACAAAAAGGATGCAAAAGAAACTCATATGACTGCAGAGACCAGCTATTAATAAACCATGTGATACTCAAAAATTGCTCATCCAAAAAATGAAATTTTAGCACAGCATGGATTGACTACCATGAGGCATTTTACAGTGTCCTACATGGCTGGATTTTAAAGGCTCTAAATATATACAAGGTCTCCCCTTTCGTAAAAGGTTTTCTACAACACAGTATGGGACTGTGGAACACAAAATTATTTCTCAACCATGAGGAAGGATCATATGTTTCAGAGAACATCAGAATAGATCATGGAATAGTCCAGGGTGATTCACTCTCCCCTCACCTGTCTTTCCCTCATTCCTTTGTCCCACAAGCTGAATAGAACAAATCACAGTTACAAAGTGTTTGACAAGATGATCTCACACTTGCTCTACATGGACAATCTGAAGTTATATGCAAAAGATGAAAGGACTACTAATAACTGAAAAAATTCAGTGATGGAATTTGGTCAACTAACATCTAATACCATGACCCAACTTAATCATGATACATCTATTGTTGTGTTGACGCCCCCAGGCGAAGAAGTAGGATCTCCCAAGATATAAATAGAGGTAACCTGGCCATGGGAGGAGGGTTGAGTAGCAGTCGGGTAGCAGTTGTGTAGTGGTTGAGTAGAGATCATCCGAAGGTGCTAGATAGCAGTAGCGTTGAGACATAACATCTATCAAGGACCCAAACCAAGAAGGCTTCTGTAAGTATCTTGGGGTACATAAAGGAAAAGTTATTCAACACAGATCAATGAAAGATCGGGAAAAAGTATTAGAAACATATCAGAATGGTCCTGAATACTGAGCTGAGCCCTCAGAACAGAGTTGCAGCTATAAACTCCCTGGTGGTACCAGTTGTCCAGTATAGCTTTAATATCATCAATTGAAATCTGAGTGACCCCCAGCATACGGACATAAAAACCAGGAAACTGCTGACACTAAACAGGATGCACCACCCAAAATCAAACATCCACAGACTCTATCTCCCACGAAAGGAAGGCGCGAGAGGCTTAATCCAGCTTGAAACATGAAAGGGCTTCAAGTGTACATCCAAAGTAATACCAGCTGGATGATACAGAAGGTAAGGCAACATGAACAGATTAAGAAACCGCACTCAATCCCAAAGGAAGCATATAAATACAGACGAGAGCTTAACTTGATTGATTATGATGATGATAAAGACACACCACCCACTAAAGCAGCAAAAAAGAGTAAAACAAAAGCCAAACAGGAAAGCTGGAAGGAAATATCAAGATTGTGGAAAGAAAAATCATTGCATGGGCAATACCCCAGATGAGCTGGAGAAGCTGATGTAGATACAAGGAGAACCTATCATTGGCTGCAGAGTGTTGGTTTGAAGTCGAAATAGAAAGATTCATCCTAGCAACAAAATATCAGTGTCTCCTCAACCAGAACTATCAAGTTAATGGCACACACAATGAGGTAGACACAAAGTATAGACTCTGCAATGATAAACTTGAGAGTATTGAGCACATTGTTGCCGGTTGCTTAGTCCTTGTCTCTACAGAATATAAAACCAGGCATGATCGAGTTGGCCAATACTTGCACTGGAGAATATGCCATCACTGGTATCCTGCACTGTAAGAACTAGTATGAACACCATCCAGATCCAGTCACTGAGGGAGAGAATGTTACCATCTTATGGGATTATGGAATACATGACAGACAGGCAAATAAATACTAACATACCAGACATCATCATCAAAGACCTAAAACAAAAAAAAAACATGCCTGTTAATTGATATGACAGTACCTAATGATAGAAGCATCTCAGCAAAAGAATTTGAAAAACTGTTGAAATAAAAGGACCTTGAGATTGAGATATCTAGGAGATGGCAATTCAAAGGCAAAACCATCCCTGTTGTTGTAGGTGGCCTGGGAATGATCAAGAAAGGTAGTGACAAGCTTTTTGACCAAATTCCTGGGAAACCAACATTCTATGAGATTTAAAAAAATTTGTGTTGACATCAACCACCCACATTCTCAGGAAATTTCTTACCATCTGATATTTATGTGCCTTAGGTCTCTAGTTGAAACACGGTTGGGAGATGAAATAAAATGCAATTCAATTGGAAAATAATAATAATAATAATAATAATAATAATAATAATAATAATAATAATAATGATAATAATAATAATAATTAATAATAATAATAATAATAGCTTTTGATCTTAACTAATTGGAAGTGTTAACGTGTGTGTTTTGCTTTGATGTAAAAGATGGGCTACAGCAAATATTCTGCTCAATACCACAGATTTGCTTGTCAGTTGCTTAACCTTAACTAGTTGAGCATGTCCCTTAGTGGCTGACAATGTGTGCAACTCTCATCACAAGAAGTAGTGGAGGAATATCATAGCCATGTGTTGAGAGGAATTCTTTGGGATTTGAATAATACACTTTTGGGAAAATGGATATTTCGTTCAACATCCTTAAACAATCCTTATTCAGGGACTTTTTGAGCAGGATGGGCTACACAACCTGAAAAAACTTGGCCCCATCTGCAAGGCCATGCGCTGTTTATCTTGATGTGAGATCACCATGTCACGTGGTAGTGGTGGTGGTGGTGGTGGCGGCGGCAGCGGTGATGGCGGCGGTGGTGGTGGTGGCGGCGGCGGCGGTGGTGGCGGTGGTGGTGGTGGTGGTGGTGGTGGTGTTATGACTTTTTCGACTAGCTACAAGAGCCTGAAGAAAACAAAGGCAATGCAATACAATATAAATACAGATACAGGGAAGGGTTTACAAAGGGCATGTAAAAAAATGGTAACAAGAACAAAGAATAACAACAAGACCACCCCCCTCAATCCATTGGATAGCTGCTTAGGGGTTCAATCAGGGAAATCTCACAAAACTTTGATCATCCTGACCACCAACTCACCCGAGTTCCTCTTGACCAGGAAATTCGGATCGAACCAGACACTGAATGATATCTTATCTTTATTTGTTTCTGTCATTTGACTGTGGCCATGCTGGAGCATTTTAGTTAAGTGAATTGATTCCAGTACTTATTTTTTGCAAAAGCCTGGTACTTATTCTATTGATCTGTTTTGCTGATTACGGGGACATAAACACACCAACACCAGTTGTCAAGCAGTGGTGGAGGACAAACACAGACACATGGACGGACACACACACACACACACACACATACATATATACAGAAACAAAGAGATACCCAAAAGTAAACGGAAACATTCTCTGTGGGACAAATCTGTAGTAGTTTCGCTGCTAGAAGCCACTTGATGCAACCTTCAGGCATCAGTCTGCCAACTGGCATTTCCTGGGAGAATCGTAATGCAACGTGGTGTGTCTTTGCTTTGCAGTGCTTCTCCTCTGTTCAACAATTTTTGCAATGGCTGAAACGAAGGAACAGCTTGCTTCTGTGAAATTCTGTTTTCTGCTGGAGAAAATGGCAGCCGAAACAGTTGTCATGCTTCTAACAGCTTACAAGAACACTGCCATGAGCAAAACACAAGTTTACGAGTAATTTTCACGCTTTAGGAATGGACACTTGTCGCTTGAAGACCAACCTTGTTCAGCACTACCATCAACCTGAACGAATGAAAGCATCATGAAAATAAACCAACTGACCTTGGAGGACCATATCTGACCAATTGACAAACTTGATGATATGACTGGTGCGTTCTGGAACTCCTGCCAATGAATTTTGAGCAAAGAATTGCGAATGAAAAGAGTTGCAGCAAAATTCATGCGTCGCTTGCTCATGAAAGATCAAAAGCAGTCACGATTGAATGCATGCACACACACATGCATGCAGTCATGTGCATATGCATACACATAACTATAGTGTATCCCAGAAATATGTATGCATACATTAACAGCTGATAATATACTTAATTTTTGTTCTTTTTAGATTTGTCCCATTAGAAAGGAGCCAGACCAAGCCTTGAACAAGGGAAATTTATCTTGAAGGCAAGTGGAAGTGTGAAAATGCACTCAAAATGCAAAAGCAGTGTATGGGGGGAGTTTCAAACAGATTCACCTATGCAACTTACTATCTGTAGAATTAGAGATAAGCTTGAAGCATGTGGAACTGTTCAGAATGACTGCAAGTAATATTCTGGAAGACTACAAATATTAATTTCTTTATTGCCCACAGGGGGCTAAACATAGAGAGGACAAACAAGGACAGACAAAGGGATTAAGTCGATGACATCGACCCCAGTGCATAACTGGTACTTATTTAATCGACCCCGAAAGGATGAAAAGCAAAGTCGACCTCAGCGGAGTTTGAACTCAGAACATAATGGCAGATGAAATGCTGCTAAGCCTTTCGCCCAGTGTGCTAACAATTCTGCCAGCTCGCCACCTTGCAAATATTGATAAGACTATAAATATTGACAAGTCTCACAAAGCAAGAAAGATTATTAGAAACACATTATCAGAGTTCAAGAAAATCTGTGCTGCAAGTGAGTCACAATTTCAAGATCAAGCATTCATCACAATTTAAAGTGCTGCCATTGGAAAATTTACAATCCAAGAGTAATCTGTGCTCTTGATAAGATAATCTAGAATGAAGAGTGGAGTTTTGCAAGTGGTACTTGGCAAGATGTGTAGGAGATACACACATTCCAACAAAGATTGTTTGGAGTGGTGAGGCTACATTTATATTAAATAGGCGCAGGAGTGGCTGTGCGGTAAGTAGCTTGCTTACCAACCACATGATTCCGAGTTCAGTTCCACTGCATGGCACCTTGGGCAAGTGTCTTCTACTATAGCCTTGGGCCGACCAAAGCCTTGTGAATGGATTTGGTAGATGGAAACTGAAAGAAGCCCATCATATATATATATATATATATGTGTGTGTGTGTGTGTTTGTGTGTTGTCCCCCCCCCCCCCCACATCGCTTGACAACCGATGCTGGTGTGCTTATGTCCCCGTAACTTAGTGGTGCGGCAAAAGAGACCGATAGAATAAGTACTAGGCTTATAAAGAATAAGTCCTGGGGGCGATTTGCTCAACTAAAGGAGGTGCTCCAGCATGGCCGCAGTCAAATAACTGAAACAAGTAAAAGAGTAACTCAATTATTCACCTCAATTGCACCTGCGAGAGGCCTGAAAATTTGCATATTATGGAAAAACACAATGTTAATTTATCAGGTGTTACAGCACAGAGCAGCTTATCATCAAAAGGATTCATTGGATGATACAGTATCCTGCAGCTCTTTACCAACCATTTTTCTACACAATCAGTCATCTCCTACTCTCCTTCTGCAGCTAACATGTATACTTAAACACCCTTGACCCTTATTCACTATTACCTACATCTATTTCTCCACCCTACAGTTATCACCTACTCTTCCTTGCTTTCTGTTTATCATCTCCCAACACTCACCCTTTATTAATTATATTCACCCTCTTACTCACTTTCCATCTTTAAACATCTTACACTCTCCTATATACTCTTGTAATTTTTATTCACTCACACAACCTATTTCCTCTCCCATGTACTTCTACTCACTTCATCATCACAAATTTAATCTCTAAACAGGATCCACTTGACAGCTCATCACCAAGATTTTAATCTTTATCCAGGATCCACCTGACACATCATGCCCACAATTTCAATCTCTATCCAGGATCCACCTGAAACCTCATCTCCACAATTATAATCTCTATCCAGAATCCACCTGACACCTCAGCATGACAATTTTAATCTCCACCCAGGATCTACCTGCCACCTCATTACTACAATTCTAATCTCTATCCAGGATCCACCTACCACCTCATTACTACAATTTTAATCCCTATCCAGGATCCACCTGACATCACATCACCACAATTTTAATCCCAATCCAGGATCCACTTGACACCTCATCACCACAGTTTTAATCTCTCTCCGGGATCCACCTGACACATCACCACAATTTTAACCTCTATCCAGGATCCACCTGACACTTCATCACTGCAATTTTAATTTCTATCCAGCTCCACCTTGGTTAGTCCCACCCCCTCTTCTAAAATATGAGTGCCCATGTTGCTCCCCTATAGTTAGAAATCTGTTCTGTTCTGGCTCCTTCTCTCATACTTCAACCCCTCATCTCCTAGCATAAAGCCACCTTCCTCTCTACTAAAGCTCCACTCAGTCATGCTGCCAACCATAAAAACCAAGGCAAAGCAGATTTTAGGGTACGATACAAATCTTATATGCTGAAGAGCCTGTAAAGACACCTGAAAACCCATTTGATCTTTGTCAAGCAGTTACTTAAGGTTAAAATCTCTCATGAACGTGGTATGTTTTAGGTTTTTCTCTGATGCACTAGGCTTGCAGTAATTGTGATGGCTTTAGGAACGGTGAGTAATGAAGGTCATGCTAATTTTCATCTTTCCACAGGATCTTAGAATTAATGCTGCTGGATATGGTGAAGTGCTGAAGACTGTCAAGATTGGATGGATGAAGCACAGTCGAAAACCAAACATGTTTCAACAAAACTTTTCATCTTCTCACAAAGCCAATGTAATCCATGAATGAATGTCAGATAGTCTTTATGGTCATGTAACACCAAATTTATTGTCTCCTAGCTCATCAAATTTATATCCCATGGACTACTATGTTTGGAGCATTGTTAAGAGGGTGACTAATCAACATACCATGGTTGGCACTCCGTCAGTTACGACAACGAGGGTTCCAGTTGATCCGATCAACGGAACAGCCTGCTCGTGAAATTAGCGTGCAAGTGGATGAGCACTCCACAGACACATGTACCCTTAACATAGTTCTTGGGGATATTCAGCGTGACACAGAGTGTGACAATGCTGGCCCTTTGAATTACAGGCACAACAGAAACAGGAAGAAAGAGTGAGAGATAGTTGTGGTGAAAGAGTACAGCAGGGTTCGCCACCATCCCCTGCCGGAGCCTCGTGGAGCTTTAGGTGTTTTCGCTCAATAAACACTCACAACGCCCGGTCTGGGAATCGAAACCGCGATCCTATGACCGCGAGTCCGCTGCCTTAACCACTGGGCCATTGCGCCTCAACATACCATAGTGTCACTGAAGCCACCATTGCCCAAGTGATATCCAAAATGAATAAGGACCACTTTTGCATGTTTATGTGATTGTACCTCTTTGGTTTTTGTTGGGATTTTTGTACAATGGCACAAATGTGCAGGATAATTGCAGATGCACTCAGACTGAGAAACAATGGAACCTCGAGAAAGAAGATTCAAAGTTACATATGACAAAAGGAATAGAAAGAAGATAAAGACAGGGATTTTTAATGAGACAATCTGCTGCAAGCCAAACAAGATCAGTGCACAGATCAAGGCTCCAATGGGACACTAAGTGACATGATGGTGGAATGATGCAGAAGATACAGCCATAACAACCATGAGACAAATCTGTAAATACGGTATAAAAAAGGAGGTGGGAAGCAAGGAATAACATCAGGTATTCAAAAGACAAACAATTTGTTGGGTTTATGTTGCATGGAGAGAAGCTCAAAGTAAAACTTTTAACAATGTTTTACCAAGAGAGGGTCAGAGGTGAAAGATATTTATTTCAGATTGCAAAGAAGTGTGTCAATCTCCAAGAAAACATTGTTGAAGGAAAGAATGTACGGAATGATGGCAGTGCATTTACTCTCTTCAATGCTGAGAGGAAAAAAAAGGCTTAGAAATGTTGCTATCTGAAAAGAAGTGGATACACATGTAACAAGCCAATGAACCTATGACAGATATAGAGAAAGAACCTCACCAAATTGGGGGAGTTTGTTAAAATCCTTCCCCTATTTAATCATCTGACTCAAATGCTTTTAGTATGTTATTTATGCCAATATCTCAGATGATTTTTTTTTTAAATCTAGGTCAGAATTATATAACTGTAACATGTTATTGTGTTTAAAAGCACTGAACCAATTTACTATTTTGTTAAGAAATCACATGAACCTTTATACACTTGTTCAGTTGAGTTGGGTCCTTTCGTACATCAAGTGATTTAGATGGAATAAAAATGAAAAAATGTGACCTTGCATCTTTTTTTTTTTTTTGTCACAATATTTTTGTCTCATTTTTTTCTTGGAGATATAAGAAAAGCGATCTATAACACACCAAAAAATTAAAACAGAAGAAAACGTTTCTGAAAGCTGGGGTATGGAAATAAAGAAAATCCACACTCATGCATGTGCGTGCACACAGGCAAACACACACACACCACACATGCATGCATACACACACACACCAATACATTGCGGACTCATTTGATTGTTCTAGAAAAATCAATATAGGAAAGAAAACCAAGCCAAATCTAATGACAAATTAGAAATGTGCAGTTAGAGATGTAATATATTGACAAAAGAAATGAAAGAAAGACCTTCAGCACATAACACTCCTCACACTTTATCTTTCTTTCACTTTCTCTCTCTCTCTTTCTCTCTCTTTCTCTCTCTTTCTCTCTCTATCTCTCTCTCTCTCTCTCTCTCTCTCTCTCTCTCTCTCTTTCTCTTCCCATTTCCTTTCCCCCTCTCTTTCCATTTCCTTCCCATTCTGTTTCCATCTCTTGTACTATATCCTTCACCCCCTCTTATTTTGCTCTTCTTCTCCATCTCTCTTTCCAGATTTCTTTTCTCCGACTTTCTCTTTCTCTTCATCTTCCCCCCTTTCTCTCTCCGTTTGTCTGTGTATCTGTGTGTGTGTGTGTGTGTGTGTGTGTGTAATGTGTGTGTGTATGTGTGTCTCTCTCTCTTTCCCTCTCTCCCTCTCTATCTCTTTCTCTATCTCTCTCTTCCATCATTTTCTTCCCTATGTCTGTCTCTGTCTATCTATTTATATGTGTGTCTCTCTCTTTGTCTATCTCTCTCCCTCTCTTTCTATCTCTTTCTCTATCTCTTTCTTCCGTCATTTTCTTCCCTATGTCTGTCTCTGTGTACCTTTATTACCTCTGTCTATCCCTTCACTACATACATACTCATGAACACAAGGACAAACACAAACACACGAATGCATTCTAATTTAAGTTCCAACTGTTTTTGTAAAGGAGAACAAGAACAAAGAGATAATAAAAATCAATCCTCATTACATTATATATAATATAATATATATATATATATATATATATATATATAGGCTTAGGAGTGGCTGTGTGGTAAGTAGCTTGCTTACCAACTACATGGTCATGGGTTCAGTTCCACTGCGTGACACCTTGGGCAAGTGTCTTCTACTATAACCTCGGGCCAACCAAAGTCTTGTGAGTGGATTTGGTAGACGGAAACTGGAAGAAGCCTCCGTGTTTGTCCCCCCCCCCCTCAATATCACTTGACAACCGATGCTGGTGTGTTTATGTCCCCGTAACTTAGCGGTTCGGCAAAAGCGACCGATAGAATAAGTACTAGGCTTACACAGAATAAGCTCTTGGGTCGATTTGCTCGACTAAAGGCGGTGCTCCAGCATGACCACAATCAAAATGACTGATACAAGTAAAAAGAAGAAAAAGAAAAAGAAGAATATGATATTTCCTTCGTGAACCATGCCAGGCTCATAAGGGCCGGTTTCCTGGATCTAGTGACATATGTATTCCCCATGTGGATGGGACACCACTCTGTCGCAGGATTACTCATTTTTGCCAGCTGAGTGGACTGGAGCAATGTAAAATGAAGTGTCTTGCTCAAGGACACAACACATTGCCCGGCCCAGGAATTAAAACCACAATCTTACAATCATGTGTCCGACACCCTAACCACTAAGTCACATGACTCCAACCTCATTACATTACTGGTATCTAATTTTATTGACTCTGGAAATGAGAAGAGTAATGATAGATTTATCATTACTCAGTGGCTTATTATTGGCTGAGGATGTGTTATCATACTGAACCAATGACTCTGCCATTACTTGATATCATATTTTTATTTGTTTCAGTCATTGGACTGTGGCCATGCTGGGGCACCACCTTGAAAGGTTTTAGTTTGAACAAATAGATCCCAGCACTTATTTTTTTTTTGTTAAGCTTGATACTTATTCTCTCAGTATCCTTCTCTCTTTCCCTCTCTTTCTGTCAAACTGCTAAGTTACTAGGACATAAACAAACCTACACCAGGTGTGAAGCAGGGATAGTGGGACGAACAGAAATACAGAGACACCATAAAAATACCTGTTCTGGCCCAAGTAAAAGCACTAGTGCTGGAACCACATAAAAAGCACCCAATGCCTTCCGTAAAGTGGTTGGTGTTAGGAAGGGCATCCAACCGTAGAAACCATGCCAAATTGGACTGAAACCAAGTTCAGCTCTCTGGCTCATCGGCTCCTATCAAAGTTCAACCCATGCCAGCATGAAAAACAGCCATTGAATGATGATGATGTATGTGTGTGCATGCACATGTGTGTGTGTGTGTGTGTGTGTGTGTGTGTGTGTGTGTGTGTGTGTGTGTGTAATGCCTCAACAAGTAGAAAAGCAATCGATCAGCTAAGAGAATAAATATAATCTGAAAATAAAAACCAAAAATCTTGCAAATAGCTACCTAGGGTTTCCTGGTCAAAATTTCCACTTCATGGGTAACAAAATAAATTATCATTTCAACCACAAAACCCTGGGTAGCTATTTGCAAGATTTTGTGTTTTTAATTCAAGATTTTATGTAACTATACATGTGCTTGTGTGTGTGTATGATGGACTTCTTTCACTTTCCATCTGCTAATCCACTCACAAGGCTTTGGTCAACCTGAAGCTATAGTATAAGACCCTTGTCCAAGGTGCTGCATGGTGGGACTGAACCCAAGGCAACATGGATGGGAAGTAAACTTTTTGCCACACATCTATGCACACCTGTGCCTATAAGTATAGACGTGTAAACATATAAACTCCAGGCTTGTATCCATACATTTTATGACTTCAACCTGACTTAAGCTTTGTCTCTGAGTGCATATTATTAGATTTGAAGGAAATTACAACCAGGATATGTCACGATGCTACAAGGACATAAACCTGTGCTGTCAAATAAAGATTGGATGTGTCAGTCTGTCATTCACACACACACACACACACACACACACACACACACACACACACACACACACACACACACACACACACAATGAGCTTGTTTCACATGTACACATACATACACACACGCACACACGCACACGCACACACACACACACACATACACACACACACACACATGCATGCATGCATGTACACACTAGTTCATTTCATTGGCTTCAGGTTCTTGCTATCAACATAACAATCATCTATCAATAGTGTTATCACTCTCTATTTTTCCTCCTCTCTCTCTCTTTTTCTCTCTTTCTCACTTTCTGTATATATATCTATATCTATAAAATATACATGTATATATATAATAAATGCAAGTGTCAGTGTGTCACACTTTTTCAACTTTACTCCTAGAGGCCGAAGCCCAACATATCATACCATTTTGGAATCAGGACGACTCCATGAGTATATTAAAAACATTCTGGGTTGAATCTGGACCCACAATCCTGAAATTTTGGATTCCCAAGTTTTCATTACTATGATTGTCTTTGGCAATTTTTTTACATGATTTTTTGCAACAAATTTTTTTGTACGATAATAATCACTATAACTTGGAAATAAATTTTAGGAATAATTGAAATTAATTGTGAAATCCAATGATTATTTCCAGCAATTTTTTAATGTAATTTTCTCCGACAACTATGATCATCATTGGGATGTGACTTTGGAGGAAGCAATGCAACAAATTCTCCAAAACAAGTCAGAGATCTGTTTGCAGATCTTCCCATTCAGAGCCATTAGCTTAAAAGCTAGTATGTATATATATATATATATATATATATATATATATATATATATATATATATAGGCCAAACATCCCTGAAAGTTTCATCTGAATCCATCCAGCAGTTCTTGAGACATCTTGTCCATGGAAAACAAACAAACAAACATGACTGAGAACAATACCTCTGCCTTCGCAAAGGCAGAGGTAATAGTTATTATGGTTTCAAATTTTTCCACAAGGACAGCAATTTGGGGGGAGGGGATGAGTCGATTAGATTGACCCCAGTATTCAACTGGTACCTATTTTATTAACGCCCAAAGGATGAAAGGCAAAGTCGATCTTGGCGAAATTTGAACTCAGAACGTAGTGACAGGTGAAATGCCGCTAAACGTTTTGCCCAGTGTGCCAATGATTCTGTCAGCTTGCCACCTAATAATAATAATAATAATACTAAAAGGGCTTTGTGTACATGTTAAAAATCATTATTAATTCTTTGCCATAATTTGCAGTTGCTTACTAGTTGTTTTGCAATTATTATATTTTTTTATCACCATTGCAAAGTAATAAAATATTCAGGTAGAAAACAGGTAAGAACTTCTGGCTACATATGTAATGTGATGAAAAATGAAGTTTTTATTGCAAATAAATCGTGTATGTTTGATAGGTATTCTCAAGATAGTTCATTGCTTATAGCAAGCAGTAAACTTTTTCTGTTAACTTGACTGTTGAGGTGTCAGAAAACTTAAGAGGATGATGAAAGTGCTGAGAAATTATGACTTTAAACTTACTGGATATTCCCCTCCCCCCCACTCTTCTACATTTCCCTCTCATCATGTTCATCATCATCACCGTTATCTATATATTAAGAGGCATGTGTCAGAATTGTTATGCTTATAAATGTAAAGATTAAAGACCTACATTAGTTTGAAAGAAATGAGTCATGTATGATCAAGACGCTGTTAGGCTTACAAACACAGACATGTATAGTAAGTAGTCAATATGGAAGAAACTG
This sequence comes from Octopus bimaculoides, assembly GCF_046866305.1. Taxonomy (NCBI): domain Eukaryota; kingdom Metazoa; phylum Mollusca; class Cephalopoda; order Octopoda; family Octopodidae; genus Octopus; species Octopus bimaculoides. The sequence continues at coordinate 7,002,811 of NC_142944.1, forward strand.
TACTTGGCATAACTGTAATAGGGTGACAAGTTGCCTGTTAGTTGGAGATGTTCTTGTTAGCTTTAGGTCAGCCTTGATTTATTTCTTTATTGCCCACAGGGAACTAAACATAGAGGGGACAAACAAGAACAAACAAAGGGATTAAGTCGATTACATCGATTCCAGTGCATAACTGGTACTTATTAAATCGACCCCAAAAGGATGAAAGGCAAAGTTGACCTCGATGGAATTTGAACTCAGAACGTAGTGGCAGACGAAATACTGCTAAGCATTTCACCCAGCACGCTGACGATTCTGCCAGCTTGCCGAGCAGACCTATCATAATCAGACTTTCCAGCTATAACCATTTTTGCCTTTTCTTCTTCAGTAACTATACAAAAGACCACACCATCTATGTTCTCTTTTTAACATAGCAGGGTGTGATTTGTGTGAGATGTAGCTGCTGTTTCTAGCAGCTTGAGTGAACATGCAAAGTCTCCTCCATAAGATACGCCAAAGAGAGAATTGATCTAAAGAAAGAGGTTTATCTTTATCTTTAACTTGATTTAGCCATTGGACTGCATCCATGATGGAGGCATCGCTTTGAAGAAGGGTTCAGTTGAATGGGGTCAGTACTGATTTTTTTTTTTTGTCCTTGAAGTCTGGTAACTTAGTCTATGGGTCTGTCTCATTTGCTGAACTGCCAAGTTACTGGGATGTAAACAAATTAACAACCGTTGTCAAGTGGTGGTAGTGAGACACACATACACACTCATAAAAAGACACATATAGACATGTATAGACCTGTGTGTGTGTGTATATGTATATGTGTGTGTGTGTATATATATATATATATTCTTTCATTTCGTTTATGGGAAATGTTTTGAATATGCATATAAAAGGCCCTGTTTTATTATGCCGGCTACAGCCCAATGATGCCAACTGGTAATACCAGTTTTTTGTGGGGGTCACACCATGGTGTGCCGATATATAATGTATAATAATAATCCATGGAGATGAATAAAAATATTTTATAAATTCCATCCTATTATTATTATTATTATTATTATTATTATTATTATTATTATTATTATTATTATTATTATTATTATTTCTGAAAGCAGTGAACTGGCTGAATCATTAGCATGCCGGGCAAAATGCTTAGCAGCATTTTGTTCCTCCTTATGCTCCAAGTTCAAATTTCGCTGAGGCCAGCTTTGCCTTTCATCCCTTTGGAGTTGGTAGATTACACACTGGGGTCGATGTAATTGACTAGTCCCCTCCCACCAAATTTCAGGCCTGTGCCTTTAGTAGAAAGGATTATTATTATTACTATATATATATATATATATATATAGTTTGAATTTCCCAAAAAACAAACAAACAAAAGATGAAGATGGGCATGTAAACAACAAAAGATGTATTAGTTTAATACTCGGGAAGTGAGAAAGTCTTTTACATTTTGAGCCTACGCTCTTCGACAGAAAGGAACAGAAATAAACAGAGAAAATACAAAAAGGTTTGGTGGTTAGCGATCAGTCATGGCAAATATATATATATATATATATATGGCATGAGAGGTATTGGTGTCAAGAAGACCCAAGGGTGTCAGGTAATGCTGAGTAAGTGCTATGGACAGACCATAGTTAAGCTCTAGGTGCGATAATGATATGAATGAGGAGAACCAAGGTGGGTTGTGTATTAGCATGCATATATATAATAATTAACAGAATGAGATAAAAAAATTCAAGGGTGTGAATAGTTTTCAGAACATTTATAAAGAGAAGGTCTTACAGCTGTTTCCGGGATATTTTATATATCCCTTCATCAGAGACGGTGTGAGATAATAAGTAATAGTTATTATAGAGAAGATATGAAATACAGAATAAAGTGGAGGAATGAAAATACAATATCCTTACGTATCTCACGTCTGTTTTCATTCCTTCATTTCCCTCTGTATTTCATATCTTCTCTATAATAACTATTACTTAAACATTTTCTCGCACCATCTCTGATGAAGGGATATATAAAATACCCTGGAAACAGCTGTAAGACTTTCTCTTTAACAGAATGAGATAAAAAAATCCAAGGCTGTGAATAGTTTTCAGAACATTTATAATTTATATACATTAGTCACCCGTATTACGAACCAGGTGATACACGAAGGAGTCATACCCAATGACTGGTGTAGCAGCATCATAGTCAACTGCTACAAAGGTAAAGGTGACGCTTTAGATACAAATAATTACAGAGGCATCAAGCTGTCAGATCAGGTTATGAAAGTTACAGAGAGGGTCATAGCCCAACTAATTAGGGAGCGAATCAATTTAGATGAGATGCAGTTTGGGTTCGTGCCAGGTAAAAGCACTACTGATGCCTTATTTCTAGTGAGACAGTTGCAGGAGAAATACCTAGCAAAGGATAAACCTCTGTACCTGGCTTTCGTTGACATGGAGAAAGCCTTTGACAGGGTCCCCCGATCCCTTATCTGGTGGTCAATGAAGAAACTTGGGATAGAAGAATGTTTAGTGAGAGCTGTGCGAGCCATGTACAGAGATGCTGCCAGTAAGGTGAGGGTTGGAAATGAGTACAGCAATGAATTCCGGGTAGAGGTAGGGGTCCACCAAGGTTCCGTCCTTAGCCCCCCTCTTATTTATCATAGTCCTCCAGGCAATCACAGAGGAGTTCAAGACAGGTTGCCCCTGGGAGCTCCTCTATGCTGATGACCTTGCCCTAATTGCCGAGTCACTATCAGAACTAGAGGAGAAGTTTCAGGTGTGGAAGCAAGGTCTAGAATTGAAGGGCCTTAGAGTCAACCTAGCTAAAACCAAAATCCTAATAAGTAGGAAGGTAGATAAAACACAAACCCCTTCAGGTAGATGGCCCTGCTCAGTATGTAGAAAAGGAGTAGGTAGTAACTCTATAAGATGTACCCGGTGCAAGCTATGGACACATAAGAGGTGCAGCAACATCAAAGGCAGGTTAACTAGCAAGTTAGTTTTTGTTTGTGGCAGATGTTCAGGTGCAATAAAGACTGTAAACAAACAGGAAACAACTTCTATCTCATTCCAGGGTGAAAAACTAGAGGTAGTCGATAGCTTCCGCTATCTGGGCGGCCAAGTTAGTAGTGGGGGTGGGTGCGCTGAAAGTGTAGCTGCTAGAATAAGAATAGCCTGGGCAAAGTTTAGAGAGCTCTTACCCCTGCTGGCGACAAAGGGACTCTCACTCAGAGTAAAAGGTAGACTGTATGACGCATGCGTACGAACAGCCATGCTACATGGCAGTGAAACATGGGCTGTAACTGCTGAGGACATATGTAAGCTCGCAAGGAATGAAGCCAGTATGCTCCGTTGGATGTGTAATGTCAATGTGAATACCCGTCAGAGTGTAAGTATCTTGAGAGAAAAGCTGAACATTAGAAGCATCAGTTGTGGTGTGCAAGAGAGACGATTGCGCTGGTATGGACATGTGGTGAGAATGGATGAGGATAGCTGCGTGAAAAAGTGCCACACACTAACAGTTGAGGGAACCCGTGGAAGAGGTAGGCCCAGGAAGACCTGGGCTGAGGTGGTGAGGCAAGACCTTCGTACATTGGGCCTCACCGAGGCGATAACTACTGACCGAGACCTTTGGAAATGTGCTGTGCGTGAGAAGACCCGGCAAGCCAAGTAAGATCGTTGCCAGTGCCCCTGGACTGGCTCTTGTGCGGGTGGCACATGGGATGCACCATTTTGAGCGTGGCCGTTGCCAGTACCGCCTGACTGGCTCCCGTAGGATTTTCGAGTGAGATCGTTGCCAGTGCCCCTGGACTGGCTTGTGCGGGTGGCACATAAAAGACACCATTTCGAGCGTGGCCGTTTTCGTGCGGGTGACACGTAAAAGCACCCACTACACTCTCTGAGTGGTTGGCATTAGGAAGGGCATCTAGCTGTAGAAACTCTGCCAAATTAAATTGGAGCCTGGTGTTGCCATCCGGTTTCACCAGTCCTCAGTCAAATCGTCCAACCCATGCTAGCATGGAAAGCGGACGTTAAACGATGATGATGATGATGATGATGATATATATATATATACAGTGTGTCCACAAGGTCTGGGTACATGGAGTAAATAAAATCATAACATAAACAATTGAATATATAAGAAATAGTAATTTCTTAGAGTATGTGTTAATCCCCATGTACCCAGACTTTGTGGACACCCTGTATATATATATATATATATATATATATATATATATATATATATATATATATATATATATATATATATATATATATATATATATATATATCATCATCATCATCATCATTGTTTTACGTCTATCTTCCATGCATGCATGTGTAGGATGGATGACAGGAACCAGCCAGGTAGAAAATCTACCCAAGGCAACTGTCTGTTTTGGTAGGGATTTTATGGCTGGATGCCCTTCCTAACACCAACCACTCTACATACATACATACATACATACATGTATTTATATATGTATCTTTATCGTCATCATCATCGTCATTTAACGTTTGTTTTGCATGCTGTCGGATGGTTTGACAGGGAACTGGTGAACTGCAGGGCTGTACCGAGCTCCATCATCCAGGGCATGGTTTCTACAGCTGGATGCCCTTTCTGATGCCAACTACTACAGAGAATGGACTGGATGCTTTTTACATGGCACCAGCACTAGTGAGGTTGCCATGTAACTGGCAAGACAGAAGAAAACAGAGATGAAGGAGAAGGAAAAGAAGGGGAGAAAACCTCCCACTACTAGAAGTACTCTGGAGGGGAAGGTGGAGATGAGTGGCTGTATATGACAGGTGTTGAAAGGCTAAAGTATGAAAGAGGGACAAGTACAAGTGTCTTGTAATAGAAGGGGTAAAAGGCTGAAGGAGATAAAAGGAAGGTAGTGGATGGGGGGGAGTAACCTTTCAAAGAACAAGAAACAAGAAGGTGAGCATTGGAGAGGAAGAGGAGGGTGGACCATGGGAGGGGATGCTTTCATAAGAATGTGAGGAGGGAATAAAGAGGTGGTGTTAGGAGTTAGTGTAGTGAGTGAAGGAGAAGGGTGGGAGGTGCAGATGATGGGAAATACCAGTAAGCTGCAGAGGGTAGAGATATTGATGTAAGCCAAGAAGGTGAATAGAAGAGAATGTAAGATATGGGAGCTGTGGAGAGGGAGAGAGAGAGAGATAGGGATATATAAGGGGCTATAGCAGGCAGGTAGATCATGATGGGAGGGTGCTGAGAATGATAGCAGATAGGAGATGGTGCTTAGAATGGAATATAGCCAAGGGGAAAGCGAACAATGGCTGAAGGCGCAGAAAGGTGGGGGGTGATTTGTTGAAATAGTGTGGGCAGGGATGATGAGGAATGGAAGTAGTTTGCAGGTGAGTACAGCAGCCATTTGGTAGCTTAGATGGTGGGGTGGAGTGGAAAGAGAAATGCTTGATGTGTCAGGGAGAGAGGAGGAGGAAGAGGATTTTGCAAGTACAATCATAATCAAGTGGTTTTTAGTACTTTGTGGGTCTTCTCTCACACAGCAAGATGCCAATCATCTTGGTCCTTTGTCATCTCCTTAAGGCTCAACATCTTGAGATCAGCCATCAATACTTCATCCTACGTCTACCTGAGTCTCTCTTTTCCACAAGTTCCATTCACTTTAAGTGATTGGCACTTCTTCATGCAACCATCCCCATCCATCTGCATCACATGACCAAACCAGTGCAGTCTTCTCTCTTGCATGCTACACATGATTCCTCTTATGTCTAACTTTTTCTCTCAATATATTTGCACGTTGTCATACATGCACACTAATATTGCACATCCATTTGTGCATACTAGCTTCATTCCTCTCTAGTTTTTGCATGTCCCATGCATTCAGGACTTATGTCTCATTACCATGTAGCATCACTGTATCATACAATCTACCTTTCACTTAAAGAGAGAGAGCTTTTGTTGCCAAGAAAGGTAACAGCTTTTTGAATATTCTCCATATTATTCTTTCAGAACATCTACCACCAATATTAATTAGGTCACCTAACAATCTCACTGGCTAATTGTGAGACCAATGCTTGTTCTGGCACTGTTTTTCTATATATCGTTGGTTGGGAGACAAGCCACTGCTATCTCTAGCATTTGAGTATCCATCATTGACAAGACCAAGGAAGATCAAAATCATGTGATCTGGTGGTCTTGGCTTTGGAGGTAGCAGGGGTTTATCTCCCTGCTAGTGATACAAACAAGAGTGCATTTTGCATCAAAGCCAAAATGGAGGTTTCTCTTATGGTAGCTACAACAGTATAGTTTGTTCTAATAGGATATCCATGTTTAAATGGGGATAAATATTACCTGTTGGTATTAATGATGCCTCTGTTACTAATATATATGTACACACACACAAATATATGTGCATAGTGAAGGCACATGGCTCAGTGGTTATAGAGTTTGGGCTCACAATCATGAGATAGTGAGTTCAATTCCCAGACCAGGCTGTGTGTTGTGTTCTTGAGCAAGACACTTTATTCCACATTACTCCAGTTCCCTCAGCTGTAGAAATGAGTTATGACATCACTGATGCCAAGCTGTATTGGCCTTTACCTTTCTCTTGGATAACATTGGTGGCATGGAGAGGGGAGGCTGATATGCATGGGCAACTGCTGGTCTTCCATAAAACAATCTTGCTCAGACTTCTGCCTTGACGAACTTGCACTTTGATGGCTGGTTTAAACACTGGTTCACATTCGATGACACACCAATTGCAAACGAAAAAGCTGCTAAGACTGAATTCAACTCCTAACATTGTCAACATTTCCTTTTATCCCTCTGGGATTCATCATCATTGTTGTCATTGTCATCATCATTACCACCACCACCACCACCACCACCATCACCACCACCATCATCATCATCATCATCACCATCATTATCATCATCATGAAATAGCTCAACTGGTGATGTACAGTATATTACTAGTATGTACTTGAATGTGCAATGATGAAAGGTAACATCAGACCTTTACAGGATTTTCAACTCAGGCATTTAAAGGATTGAACTCAGTGGTTCCGAAAGGGGGTCATAGCCCCCCATCCCCAGAGGGGGCATTGAGAAGATTGGGGCGATAATGGGGTGACGAAAAGGAGGCAATAGATGTAAAAAAAAAAATTAATAAATAAAGGGATAATCAGGTTAAGTTTTATTTGTGAAATATTGTTTTGAATTTGCTGCAGAAAAGGTCTGTGTCTGTGATGGTGAGTAGGGGAGGGGGCACTAGGCATGTGGCCCTAGAACCAAGGGGGCGGCAGCCTGAAAATGTTTGGGAACCACTGATTTAGCTAAGTATCACAAAGCATGTGATAGTGAGTATTTACTGAAGCTCAAGGTCATTGTTTTTTGCTTTTCACTTATTTTTTTCTTTTCACTTTTTTTCTTTTCACTTTTTTTTCCTTTTTACTTTTTTTCTTTTTACTTTTTTTTCTTTTCACTTTTTTTTCTTTTCACTTTTTTTTTCTTCTTTTCACTTTTTTTTCTTTTCACTTTTTTTTCTTCTTTTCACTTTTTTTTCTTTTCACTTTTTTTTCTTTTCACTTTTTTTTCTTCTTTTCACTTTTATTTTTCTTTTCACTTTTTTTTTCTTTTCACTTTTTTTTTTCTTTTTCTTTCGAGGGCTGAAACACAAAAGCGATTCTGATATAATTTGAACTTGAAACATGGGTGAGAGGAGAAATAAAAGAAACCCTGTAAGATGAATAACCTATTCAGGTGATCTACTTTACCCTTCACACAAACACACAGACACCACGAACACATGTTACATTTCCTTTGGTCGCTATTACTGTTAATCACATAAATATTTAAAAAATGTTTATTGCTTCTAATACATTGTTATAATTGTAGTAAGATAACTAATAAAATAAATTAAACGAGTTAATATTTAATGACAGAAAAAAGAAAACTCAGTGAGGGAACATAAAAAGAAAAGAAAAAATGTTTTCATAATGGGAATAAATACAAGCAATAGTAGGAACTGAATTATTTATTAGTTCACGAGAGATAATGGTTGACCGAGCAAATCTATTCTCAAAGGCATTTTAGCTATAACTGTTCTGTCTTTTTAGGTTTACATAGAACTACATTATACAATGTTGCCTGTTATTATTTAAAGTAGTAAGACATGATTTAAGGGAGATTTGGCTGCCATTTCTAATACGTCAAATGATCATATTGAGTATTTTTCACATTGGTGCAAGGTCTAGCTTATATACAAGAAAAATAATGGAATCTTACAATGAATTACAGTACACAGAAATAGGATAAATGGCCGCTATTTATGTCAAAGCAACCATAGCTGATAAGATAAAACTTCATTTTATTGCTCTTTTTATGGACTTTGTCTAATTACAAGAAAACAACATTGATAAACTAAATAAAAGAACATTTTGGATGTGTTTTATTTGCACATGATATAGAATAAATACAATATCTTTGCTTTATAAAAGTTACAAAAAAATAACAATATAAAACAAGAGTGCTCAGAGAGTGCAAACCACCGCCATGGCAATACCAGCATGCTCTCAACTATTAGCCAGAGATGAATTTTAAAATGAGAATATCTAAAATAAACTCGACTGCTCTCACAAACGAGAATACTAAAATTGAACTTGACCGCTCTCAAAAATTAAGTAAAAAAACTGGAAAAATAATCCAGAATTCTTGTCCAGTACCAGATTGATCCCAAAATCTGATCAGTTTGTGTCAGTCATGAGACCACCATCCAGCAGTTCTTGAGATATCTTGTCCATGGACAAACAAACAAATACAACTGAAAACAATACATCCACCTTCACTAAGGCAGAGGTAATAAAACAGAAAGGGCAGATGTATCAGTTTTCTTGTGAACCACATGGTTCTGGGTTCAATCCCACAAGTGACTTTCTACTTTTGCCTTGGCTTATATGATAAATCATGATATATCCAAGTTTAAAGTTATGGTCCTCAGCTACATGGAGACAGTATACAACTTGAACACTGGACCTGTGCTTACCATGCATCTGCTTAACAAGGGATCTGATCCGGGACCAAACAACAACAACAGTTGCATCAATAATGCTATCACAACCATTACTAGCAAGGCCATCATCACCACCACCACCACCATCACCACCACCACCACCACCACCACCACCACCAACACCACCAACACCACCGCCGCCGCCGCCGCCGCTGCCACCGCCACCACCACCACCACCACCATCACCATCATTATCATCATCACCACCACCACCACCACCACTAAGAGCACCACAGATTATTGTTACCACCTTAATAGAGGTGATAAAGGTATTAAGTGTTGTAGTAATATTAGTGTTGTTGTTGTTGTTTATCCAGCCCCAGCACCGACCAGCCGAAGGCCATCGCTGGCCATTCAGTTCTATGACCAAAGACCAGGTGTTCAAGTTATGGTCAAAGGCATTCTAGCTTTTACCCTTTTACTTGTTTCAGTCATTTGTCTGTGGCCATACTGGAGCACTGCCTTTAGTCGAACAAACTGACCCCAGGATTTATTCTTTCTAAGCCTAGTACTTATTCTATCAGTTTCTTTTACCGAACCGCTAAGTTACAGGAACATAAACACACCAACATTGGTTGTCAAACAATGGTGGGGGGACAAACACAGACACACACATACATGCACATATATATATATATATATATATATATATATATATATACACACACACACAATGGGCTTCTTTCAGTTTCCATCTACCAAATCCACTCATAAGGCTTTGGTCGGCCTGAGACTATAGTAGAAGACACTCAAGGTGCCATATGCAGTGGGACTGAACCTGGAACCATGTGGTTGGGAAGCAAGCTTCTTACTGAACAGATAATGCCTACACCTATAAACATTGTTATGAAACCCTCTCTTTCTCTTTGTTTTTTCTTGAGTAGCATACTATAGAAACTGCCCTTTTTTAAAAAATTTGAGGAGTAACTGGCTGCTGTTTGCAAATACTCCATTGTTAGGTCATGGCAGGAGGGCTGCTGTTGATGTCATTGCATAGACTCAGGTTGACCCTAACAACGATGTCTTATAAGCCAATTTCATTCCAGCTTCGATCATCTTATCTCTTTGTGTGTCTCATGGTCGCAGTTGATTGTCCAAGGAAACTACGTCTTGTAAGTTTTTCAAATTTTCTCATACCATCTGCCAGTCACAACTTGTGACAGAAGTGTCCCTGTTTTTCATTGATGGGAGCAGAAATTGAGCTCAGAATGCACAGACTTGGTAAAAAGTACTGCAAGGTATTCTCTTCAATGCTCTAACAATCCACTAATCCACTGCCCCAGACTGGGATATTTTAAACAAATTTGAAAGTTGACTTCAGAGGGGTTTGAACTGTGTGCAAGAATTGGAATGCAAAGAATTGGAACAAACACTACAAAAAGTTCTATCGAATACTCTAATGACTGCCAATTCACTGTCTCCTTTTTTGGGGGGTTGAGGTGTGGGATGTGGGGCTGTGGTATATGAATGAAACAACAATGACCTCTGAGAGCACAATGTGTTTTCCTGACAAAGGTTCTAACCCCACCTTGACACTCCATATACCCCTGAATCTCTCTCTCACACTCACACACATACTCTTTGACTAAAAAATTTACGGGGCACATGGGATAACGTAGTCCTAGATGAACTATGACTAACCAAGATGGCACCTGGTGGTCATGACTGAAACACCTTTTCACAGAGCTGTGTTGGATGAAGGTTGACTTGGAATTAGCTCCACATGTCTTTTCAAGCGTAGCAAACTGCCTGGAGTCTCGGTCCCCTATCATCCCTTCTGTGAGTCCCAACGTCTGTAGATCCTTTCTCACTACTTCTCCCCATATCTTTCTGAGTCGACCCCTTCAAAAGGCTCCCTCAACAATAGACAGGGGGCAAGCTTGTATGCAAGGACAACCATGTTTTTACTTAGCTTCACATGTCTTTTCAAGCATGAAAAACCGCCAGGAGTTTTTGATCCCCTGTCATACCCCCTGTAATAATACTCCATATTTCTTGAAAAGTTGTAAAACTTAGTTGAATTTTCTTATGAAATCTAATACAAGCTGTATGATATTTCATATATTTTCTCTGTGAAATTTGATACAACCTTATGATTTGCTTATGTGTTTCTGTCCTTTATATAGGACAGATTAAAAACAAAAAAGAGAAAAAAACTGTCACCCATCTTATCAGCAAAGAATACATTTTAAAGCGGTGGGTGGTGATGGTGGTGGTGGTGGAACATTAAAAGTTTACAATGTAAGAATATATTGTTTTTCAGAGACGATGTTGCACTATTTGCTGTAATCAAGATAAACTTAACACAAATTCAAATGTATTTATGCCTTGAAATCTGTTAGGTTATCAAATTTGTTTATATATTATATATATATATATATATATATATATATATATATATGTGTGTGTGTGTATGTGTGTGTATGTATGTATGTATATATATAATTCAATGAGTCAGCAGTAATGAGCATAGCCCATGACCATTCAGAGTTCTCTGATCCCATTGTTGCTGCTGCTGCTGCTGCTGCTACTGAGACTCCTCCTCCTCCTTCTTCTTCTTCTTCTTCATTGCCACCACCACTATCATCATCATCATCATCTCACACCCATGTTCCATGCTGGCATAGTCTGGATGTTTTGACAGGATCTGATGTGTCCATGGGCTGCATTGTACTCCAGTATCTGCTTTGGTACGGTTTCTACAGCTGGATGCCCTACCTAACACCAACCACTTTACATGAGCACACTGGGAGCTTTTCATGTGAGGTTGCCATGCAGCTTGCAAGACTATGAACCCCAAGGAGGGCAGGGAGCTTTACACTTGAACTGGGGAGAGTTTAAGTATGAACAAAAGGGCCAGAGCAGAACAGGCTCCTGGCTATAGAGGGGCCACCATAGCTACACACATTTTAGAAGAGAAGATGGGAATGATGAAGTGGCACTGGAAATGTTCAATTTAGACTATTGGAGGTCAACACCTGCAGGAAAATTGTGAGCAAGGAGAAGATTCAAGGGTGTTGGTGATGCTGAAGGGGAGAAGGACTGGGTATAGTGGTTATCTGTGGATGTAGCAAAGATGGTGAGAGAGTAAAAAAGTGAATGGGAGACAGATGCTTGAGTGGAGAAGATATGAAGCCAGCTACCTCTGAGATGCAGAGGCCGTTACTGTAGCCATAGAAAAGACAGAGAGAAATGAAACAGTACAGAGGGTAGTGTGAGTCTGTTTAGTATTTAAAATCTTCTCAATAAATGGAGAAGGTGCAGCTGTGTGGTAAGAGGCTTGCTTCCCTACCACATGGTTCTGGGTTCAGTCCCATGGCATGAATCTTGGGCAAGACTTTTCTATTACAACCTTGGGCCAACCAAAGCTTTGTGAGTGGATTTGGTAGAAGGAAACTGAAAGAAACCTGTCATATATATAATTAGACTGTGGCCATGCTGGGGCACTAGCTTACTCTTTTACTTGTTTCAGTCTTTTGACTGTGACCATGCTGGAGCACCGCCTTTAGTTGAGCAAATCGACCCCATTACTTATTCTTTAGAAGCCTAATACTTATTCTATTGGTCTCTTTTGCCAAACTGCTAAGTTACGGGGACATAAACACACCAGCATTGGGTGTCAAGCGATGTTGTGGGGACAAACACAGACACACAGACACATACACACATACATATATATATATATACATATATACGACAAGCTTCTTTCAGTTTCCATCTACCAAATCCACTCACAAGGCTTTGGTCGGCCCAAGGCTATAGTAGAAGACACTTGCCCAAGATGCCACGCAGTGGGACTGAACCCGGGACCATGTGGTTGGTAAGCAGGAGAATTTTTTGTAATCAAATGAATTGCCCCCCAGTTGACTTCCAAGGAAACGAACTACATCTCCTCTTCTAAACTGCATCTTTCTCTTTCTCACATTTCCTCTTCATAAACTGTGATTGTCTTTCAATCCCCTTCTTTGCTGCCCTTACTATCCTGAAAACTGTATCACTGCTTCCCCCCATTTTTATACCCAGGTTTTCACCAGCTGTTGCAATCCCTACTCCTTACTTGTGCCTTCATGGCAATACCTGACCACTTTTATTATGACCTCCATACCTCTCTCTTTCTTACTCTACCATCACATCTATGCTTTGATCTTTGTTACTTGTGAGTGTACCCTGGAAGCTTCACCATCTCTTTCCTGCACTTTTACTGTTTTCCATTCTCTCTCTCTCTCTCTCTCTCTCTCTCTCTCTCTCTCTCTCTCTCTCTCTCTCTCTCTCTCTCTCTCTCTCTCTCTCTCTCTCTCTCTCTCTCTCTCTCTCTCTCCCTTGCTCTTCCCTCTGGTTGGGTAGTCGTGTATGTCCTCTACAGCAGCACACCTGTTTCTCCCCCCCCCCCACTCTCTCTCTCACCATGTACTTCTTCTATAGCAAGACACCTATTTCTGCCTCTCTCTATTTCTCAGCCACACTCTAACCTTTCTTCATCTAATACTGGATCACTTCCTCCAATGCTCCCTCCATTATAGCAAGACACCTGTTTCTATCTCTTCATCATCTGATACTGGATCACCTCCTCTAATGTCCCCTCTGTTGTGGCAAGACACCTGCTTCTGCCTCTCTCTGTCTCTTTATCACACTCTAACCTTTCATCCTTTGACACAAGTCCCCCTCCTCAAATTCCCCCTTCCCCCTCCTCAAATGCCCCCTTCCCCCTCTCATAATCCCTTGTCTTGTGAGTTACTTGGTGACCCTGCCAGTGCTGGTGCCACATTAAAAGCATACAGTCCACACTGTAAAGAGGTTGGTGTTTGGAAGGGTATCCAGCTGTAAAAACCATGCCCAAATGAACCTCGCCTGTGCTAGCGCTGCGTAAAAAGCACTCAGTCCACTCTGCTGAGTGGTTGGTGTTAGGAAGGGCATCCAGCCATAAAATCCTTGCCAAAACAGTCACAGAAGTCTGGTACAGGCTTCTGCCTGGCCGGCTCCTGTCACCCATCCTACCTATGCATGCATAGAAAACGGATGTTAAACAATGATGATGATGATGATGATTTGTGTGTGTGTGTGTGTGTGTGTGTGTGTGTCAATGTGTCTGTGTTTACCCCCACCACTTCTTCACAATCAATGCTAGTGTGTTTACTTCTCCATAATTTGGCAGTTTAACAAAAGAGACCGATAGAATAAGTAACAAGCTTTAAAACAAAAATGAAGTATTGGGGGCAATTCATTCAATTAAAAAATTCCGCAAGACAGTGCCCCAGCATGGCCACAGTCTGAAACAAGTAAAAGGTAAAAGATAAATCAAGCTGATTTTGCTATTAAACTGGTATTTTATAACAAATAGGACATAATATATTTTCGTTATTTACATTATTTACATTTGACCGATATTTGTCCTCATCTTGTTTGTTGTTAACACAACGTTTCAGCCGATATACCCTCCATCAGGTGTCTTTGGGAAATTTCGATCCTAGGTTCTCATTCCTAAGGTGTTTTTTTGATGTTATTATTATTATTATTATTGTGGCCAACCTCACCCAGAAATGGGCTGAGAGGAAGCTCTCCTTGAAAGGTTGAGCGGAGGTGGCGAATGCGTACATCGCATCCGTCATCTATTACCGTTTGACCGTCGTCCCTTGTCCCGACCGCTGGTTAACCAAGATAGTACGCTTGCTCTTCAACTTTTTGTGGAAGGGTCAGGTACCACTGGTCAGGCGCTCCATCTGCTGTCAACAGCCGCTGAACGGAGGCCTTGGCATGCCGTGGTTGCTGATGCGCAAACATGCGTTCAGGCTACGACATCTCAGGCGCTTCCTGGACGGTGAACAGGTGTGGTCGCCTTTTGTCAGACGCGATTTTCCGCAGCTCGTTTCTTTAACAGAGCTGCAATCCTGGATCAAACGTAGACCGAGAAAGGGCGCTTGGCACCTCGAGTGCTGCCAAGCTCTCACCGCCCTCAGTCAGGCGGGCAGTGCGATCGGTAGTAGATCCACTCTAGCTTTCTATAGAGGGTTAGTGGGAGAAAAGTGCGACGACGTTCTCGGGGAAACTCTAGGCGTCGAGGATAATCAGCTAAGCAGTCTGTTCAGGAGAACTTTCGGGCCGGGGCCCATGGATAATTTCCAAAGGTCCCTCGCCTGGCAGTGCTACCGAGGTGCGCTACCTGTTCGAGATAAACTCTACCAACACGGAAGTGCCGTCAACCGGGCTTGCCCGAGGTGCGCTCAGGACGACGAAACCGTTCTGCACGCACTCGTCCAGTGCCCGAGCATTGCTGACCTGTGGGTCTATATCGAACAGCTACTGTCACGTGTAGGACGGATCCGGCTATCAGCTGGATCCATCGTGAGAATTGACCCGCCGACCTCCTTTAACCAGGAGGGCAAGGCAATTTTCCTATGCCTAGTGGCTGTAGCGAAAGAGGTGATATGGTGGACCCGTTTGAAAGGGTTAAAGACAGACACTTTCCTCTTTGGCCAAGGCCTCATCAACTTTTTCAAGTTCCACTTGAAAAGGAAGATGAGAGTAGAGAGGGAAGTGCTGTCTCATAGCAAATTCGTTGAAAGATGGGTGAAAGATGGGTGACTGTTGGAAAAATGGCCAGTATAAACAGACCAATTCTAAGAATACACTTGTAAAAAAAAAAAAAAAAAAAGAAAAAAAAAAGGTAATGTAAAAGGAGAAAGGGCTCTATACCCCTTTCTTATTTTTTCTGACCAGGCTCCCGTGGTTTTATGGGTTTTTCCACGTGTAACCTTTCCTTTTTCGAAGCGCCTCCCCCTTTGGGAGTTCTACTTATTTATTTATCTATTTATTTATTATATCTTTCTCTGTTTTCTTCCTCTGTTTAGACGAACTTTCCTACCTTTTCGGACAAAACCTTTCGTAACCTTCGTCCTGTCTTTGTCCTTATATGTTTTTAATTGATATTAGCCCTTGTGGCCAATAAAACAAACGAATTATTATTATTATTATTATTCAGGTCACTGCTTGGAATCAAACTCGGAATCTTGGGGTTAGTAGCCCGCACTCTTAACCACTACATCATATACCCATGGGCATATGACGTATTGGTTAAGAGTGCGGGCTACTAACCCCAAGATTCCAAGTTTCATTCTAGGCAGTGACCTGAATAATAATAATAATAATAATAATAATAATAATAATAACATAAAAAAAATACCTTAGGAATGAGAACCCAGGTTTGAAATTTCCCCAAGACCCCTGATGAGGGTTGGAGGGTATATCAGCCGAAACGTTGTGTTAACAACAGACAAGATATGGACAAATATCCGTCAAATGTTAATAATGTAAATAATGTATATAATTCCTCATCTCTTAAATATAGAACTGTAATATATTTTCCTTTATTTCCATTCCATGCTATACTACACATCAGTTCATTCTTTGACAATAACATATCATGTAAGAAACGGTTGCTTTCATTTTTACTTGTCTTTTCTCCATTTTTGGAGAAAGGGACACTAGTAATTGCCTCTCAGAACCCGTCTCATAGCAAATGGTTGCCAATTCCAAAAGTGAAAGAGAAAAATTAACCCCACCCCGTCCCCTGCAGTACTTGACTAATATATTTTTTTATTACCCACCAAATGAAACGTAACATTGCTTTTAATGGGATATGAATTCAGAGTAAAGAGTAGAGAGAATATTCCAAGCCAGTCTATTTGATGTTTAACAACTCCATGAATTCACAGTCAACGTTGCATGTGTGCAGGCAAAGTATTTATAAGTAAAATCTAAATCATCAAATCATGCATTTCACACAAAAATATTGTTTACCTTTTTATTCGCTTCAGTCGTTATACTGCAGCCATAAGGTGGTGCGCTGGCAGAATTGTCAGCATGACATTAGTATAATGGCAAGTTGGCAGAAACGTTAGCACGCCGGGTGAAATGCTTAGCGGTATTTCGTCTGTCTTTACGTTCTGAGTTCAAATTCCGCTGAGGTCGACTTTCATCCTTTCAGGATCGATAAATTAAGTACCAGTTATACACTGGGGTCGATGTAATCAATTTAATCCCTTTGTCTGTCCCCTCTATGTTTAGACCCTTCTGGGCAATAAAGAAATAAGAAACATTAGCATGACTTTACGTTCTGAGTTCAAATTCCACCAAGGTCAACTTTGCCTTTCATCCTTTCGAGGGTCGATGAATTAAGTACCAGTTGTATACTGGGGTTGATCTAATCGACTGGTCCCCCTTCCACAAAAATTTTGGGCCTTGTGCCTAAAGTAGAAAAGATTATACTGCAGCCATACTGGAGTACTGCCTTGAAGAAATTTAGTCAAACAAATTGATTCCAATACCTATTTCTAAAGTCTGATACTTCTTCTATTAGTCCCTTTTACTGAACTGCTATGTTACAGGTATGTAAACAAACCAACACCAGTTGTCAAAGGTTAGTAGAGGACAAATACAGACTCAAAGACACACACACACACATATGCACATACACACATATATATATCCGTCCATCTTATCTGCCCACTATTCTTGAAAGGTTTGAGGATATAACAACTTCAGGTACCTCCTTCATATGGTCCTGTCAGAAGCAGCTGTCATGACACCTTCTGGTTGGATTCCTAAGCATCACTAACTGAGATTATGGATATTATCCAATCATCTCACTCCTGGTCTATTCTTAAGTCTGGTTGGTTCCACTTGAAGAATTCACCTTGTGATTCTTTCCTCCACCATTCTAATCACATGTCTGCAGAACTGAAGCTGTGACATCTCAATGCAGAGAAATAGCATCTCGACATGGAGAAATTTGCTGATCTCCAAACTATGCTTCATGTTGAGAAACATTATTCCAGGAATTCTTCAGAGGAATCCATTTCAGCTGCTTGTATTTGTGATCATACTCCTTCTGTCGTTAGCCATCTTTCATCACCATAGGTGAGGATAGGCACAGAAACCAATTTGAAGATAGCAAGTTTGTGTTTTTCTTACCAGCTTCTCCTTTTCTGCCTCCTGTTTCCCATCACTTGTGAATACAGCACCCTAGATCCTTAAACTTCCCCCACTTGTCTCAGTGATGTTCCCCTAACATGCAGGGTGCACTGAGAAGACTTTTTTAAAAGGACCAATGCCTTAGTCTTCGCAACACTAAATCTCATTCCTGCTTTCAAGAACTCTGCAGCGAATTGATTCAGTGCATACTGGAAATCACCTTCTGATGAGTCAAATAGCACAGTTACTGTCGACCAAATTCACTCACAAAGCATTGGTTAGCCCTGGGCTGTAATAGAAGACACTCACACTAGTTGCTGTGCAGTGAGATTGAACCTAAAACCACATGCATGCAAATCATACAAATATGAAACCAGTTAAGTGAATCAATTTTAAATTAAATAAACCTTAAGATACACTCTATGTGCATTTTCGACTTCATTATACACATACACAATATATATATATATATATATATATATATATATATATATATAGATATAGATATAGATATACTGCCAGTGGCACGTAAAAAGCACCATCTGAATATGGCCGATGCCAGTACCCACTGACTGGCTCTTGTGCAGGTGACATGTAAAAAGCACCATCCGAACGTGATCATTGCCAGGCCTGCCTTACTGGCTCCTGTGCTGGTGGTACATAAAAGCACCCACTACACTCTCGGAGTGGCTGGCATTAGGAAGGGCATCCAGCTGTAGAAACTATGCCAGACCAGATTGGAGCCTGATGCAGCCACTGACTCTCCAGACTTCAGTCAAACCGTCCAACCCATGCCAGTGGTGGTGGTGGTGGTGGTGGTGGTGCTGCTGCTGCTGCTGCTGCTGCTGTTGCTGCTGCTGGTGGCGATGATGATGATGGTGATAACAACAATAATGTCACCGTCTAGTACAGACAATACATCTTTATAATTGCTATTATGTCATCAGTGACAGCAGTGGCAAGACAGTTTTTGTTGTTGTTGTTGTTGTTGTTAAGCAGACCTATGTTTAAATGTATTCGTTCCAACTGTGACCATCCTATCATCATTTTAGGAATATCCATGACTACGTTAATATCTTTTGAGAGAAGTATGATCGCTGTTTCTACAGCTAGAAGCAATCACAAAAGCCATTTCTTTTTTTGTGTCATAATGTGATGACAGAGGATAACATTGACGATGACAATGACAATAACAATGGTGATAGAGGAAGATAATAAAATTAACCCTGATTTGATAGAGAGAGATGAGAAAATTTAAAGGCAATCTTTGTAAATCATTGCATTAAATTTATTATAAATGGGTCACATTAACCTATAATTATTTTCTTTATAAAAAAAAAGGTATTTTTTACGAATTTTAATTTTATTATTTGAAGTTAATTGAGTGTGGGACGAATTGGCAGAGTCTCAGACTGTTGCTGACCCTCTGAGAATGGTAAATTTGATGCTGTTGATGGTCAGTTTAAGACTGTTGCAGGTCAGCTTCTGTAGGAAAGCATGAATAAAGACAAACGTTGCAGGGAAGAAGGATTGGACATAGCAATTTGTGCAGGGTCTGTCTGGACATACTAAGGGGTCTGTCTGGACATACTAAGAGTAGAAAGGGGTGGAAAGATGAGAATGTCAAGATTGTCAGAGATAACCAAGTAATAAAGGTTTGAAAGACCAGCTAGCTCCAAGGAACTGAAGCTATAATAGTAGTGGCAAAAAATATAGGGGCAGAGAGAGTGTGTATGGGCCAGAGGCTGGAATGTGTTTGTAAGTGACTATCAATTAGTCAATGACCCTTCTCCAGACAGGATCTACAATATTTGTTGTATAGTAACAGCACTGTTCAAAATATAGGAGTAGTACTCTGTTATGGGTCTTAATTGAGCTTTGTAAAGTATAAGTAACTTTTGTGAGCTGGAAAACTTGATGATCCTGAAAATAAGAGCCAGCCTTTGGAATGTGATCATAGCTATGTTAAGGATGTGCTTTCATCAGGAGAAATTCAAGGTAATAGTGATGCCCAATACTTGGAGTGACTGTGAGGGCTCCAGCTAGGTACTGTGTATTAAAATACATTGACCAATGCGAAATAACCCAAAAGAACTAAAGGCATAAAATGTGGATAATGAAATTAAAGGTTGGGCTACTGAATACCATATGCAAAATGCTTAATTACTTAAGTTTCTTTTAGAAAGGTAAAAATCCTAGTGGCAATTGTTAGAAACTTTCAAAGGAAAAGGGAGATAATTTCAAAGAAATTGAGGATTTCTCAAAATTTGTCTAATGAAAGAATCTGAATTTTCTGTGTAGGTAAGAGATAACTATGGACATATTTCAGTCTATTAGAACTCATCAGCACAGTACAGTCTAAAATTCTTAATTATTGCTATATCCTTTTTATGATGGAGGAAAAAAGGAAATAATTTCAAGCAATTAGGAAACAATTTCTCCATGTTAATCTATTCACTTATGGAAAGAGCAGTTTACTCTTGGCCACCAAGCAAGGTACAATAAATGCATTTGTATGTGGGAGTAGTTTATTTTTTAGTTTATTCAGAAATAGTTATCTATAATAATAAATGCCAAAACAAATATCTGTGTGTCAGTGTGTCACACTTTGACTCCCTCTCTCACTATTCAATGACACTTCTACTATTCCTCTTGCTGGGGTGAGAATAATAGTAATCATAGAGATGGTGAGGGCAGTAGTAGATTGACAGTTGAGATGGTAATGAGGTGATAGTATTAGTATGATCTGTAGTTGTGATAGAGGTGGAGGCGACGGTGATGTTGGTGGTGGTGGTGGTGGTGGTAGCTGAGGCGGTCAAGCATGATGGTGATAGTAAGGGATGTGAAAGACAGTGGTGATGCTGGTGGAGGGGAAGGCAGTGAAGTCAAAAGTGTTGATGTTGGTGGCGTCAGAAGTCTGAATGGTGTGTGTATGGCAGTTTTGGTGGCGATGGTGGTGGTACTGGTGATGTTGTTGGTTGAAAACAATCAACAGAAAGAAGAGATTAGACAGAAAAAAAATGTACTGACCCCTTCCCCGAATGAGAAGACAAAAAACTGTTGTTTATCCTGCAGCTTTGCAATAAGTTCCAAGTCGACAAATTATTTCATTGTTTTGATGAAAATTGTTGATTGCTTGAAAAATATTGGTCAAGTTTAATAAAATTTAATATGTACTCAATGCATGAAGTGTCATTGTTGGGGCCAAGGACCAATGAAGAGCCCTCCACAGGGTGGCTTTAAGCTAGCTTAACTATATTTTTCAGGTGTGGCTGTGTGGTAAGAAGTTTGTTTCCCAACTACTTAGTTCTGGGTTCAGTCCCACTGCATGGCACTTTAGGCAAGTGTCTTCTACTATAATCTCGGGCCATCCAAAGCCTTGTGAGTGGATTTGGTAGATGAAAACTGGAAGAAGCCCATCATGTATGTATGTATGTGTGTGTGTGTGTGTGAGTCTTTGTGTTTGTCCCAGTACAACATTTGACAACCAGTGTCAGTGTGTTTATGTCCCCATAACTTAGCAGTTCAGCAAAAGAGACCGATGGAACAAGTACCAGGCTTAAAACAAAATAAAAGTACTGGAGACAATTCATTCAATGAGAATTCCTCAAGGTGGTGCCCCACTATGGTTTCAGTTTAATGACTTGAAGAAAAAAATCTTATTTATTTCTCCTTTTGAATATCCGACAATATATAGTAGTTAGCGACTTCAGGATCAAGGCAAAATGGGTGCCCAGAAGTAGACCGGCTTGGAGGAGAAGGGTGTGGAAGCTTAAAGACCCTGCAAATGGACAGAGACTCAGAGGCATGTTACTCGAAGCATTTGACGAAATAGAAGGGGATATAGCATCATACAACGTGGAAGACAATTGGAGATTTCTGCGGGACAACCTGCTGAGAGCCACCAACCAGATCTGTGGCTGGGGTAAAGTCCCTTCTCGACCGAAAATAACGTGGTGGTGGAACAAGGAGGTAGACAGGGCTATTAGACAAAAGAAACAGGCTTGGAAGAACTGGAAGAACGGTGGTAGCAGGGAATTGTACCAATCTGCCAGAAGGGAAGCTAGGCGACAGGTTTATTTAGCCAGAGGGGAAGCAGATAAGAAAAGATTTGCCAATGTTCTGCGCCGTGAGGACCAAAGACTTGAGGTATTTCGTGTTGCAAGACAGTGTAGGAGAGAGAATAGTGATGTTGTAGGAGAGAAATGTGTTCGCATGGATGATGGTACGCTTGCACTAAATGAGTCTGCAAAGAAAGAGGTCTAGAGATGCCACTACGATAGATTGCTTAATAAAGAGAATGAATGGGAGAAAGAGAATCTGCCGTATGTCGACCCAACAGAGGGACCAGCTATCTGAGTTGACAGTACCATGGTAGATAAAGCAATTAAGAGTATAAAGACAGGGAAAGCCCCCGGCCCATCAGGAATCACTGCAGAGATGCTCAAAATATCTGGCAGTGTTGGCTATAGCCTAGTCACCCGTATTACGAACCAGGTGATACACGAAGGAGTCATACCCAATGACTGGTGTAGCAGCACCATAGTCAACTGCTACAAAGGTAAAGGTGACGCTTTAGATACAAATAATTACAGAGGTATCAAGCTTTTAGATCAGGTAATGAAAGTCACGGAGAGGGTCATAGCTCAACTGCTTAGGGAGCGAGTCAGTTTAGATGAGATGCAGTTTGGGTTCGTGCCTGGGAAAAGCACCACTGATGCTATATTTCTGGTAAGACAGCTTCAGGAGAAATCCCTAGCCAAGGATAAACCTCTGTACCTGGCTTTCGTTGATATGGAGAAAGCCCCCGATCTCTCATCTGGTGGTCAATGAGGAAACTAGGGATAGAAGAATGGTTAGTGAGAGCTGTGCGAGCCATGTACAGAGACACTGTCAGTAAGGTGAGGGTTGGCAATGAGTACAGTGAAGAATTCCGGGTGGAGGTAGGGGTCCACCAAGGTTCTGTCCTCAGCCCCCTCCTATTTATCATAGTCCTCCAGGCTATAACAGAGGAATTCAAGACAGGATGCTCCTTGGAGCTCCCCTATGCTGATGACCTTGCACTAATTGCTGAGTCACTATCAGAACTAGAGGAGAAGTTTCATGTGTGGAAGCAAGGACTAGAATCGAAGGGCCTTAGAGTCAACCTAGCTAAAACCAAAGTCCTAATAAGTAGGAAGGCAGACAAAACACAAACCCCTGCTCGATCTGTAGAAAAGGAGTGGGTAGTAACTCTATAAGATGCACCCAGTGCAAGCTATGGACACATAAGAGGTGCAGCAATATCAAAGGAAGGTTAACTAGGAAGTTAGTTTTCGTTTGTAGCAGATGTTCAGGAGCCATAAACACTGTAAATGTACAGAAAACAACTTCTGCCACATTCCAGGGAGAAAAACTAGAAGTGGTTGATAGCTTCCGCTATCTTGGTGACCAAATTAGCAGTGGGGGTGGGTGCGCTGAAAGCGTAGCTGCTAGAATTAGAATAGCTTGGGCAAAGTTCAGAGAGCTCTTACCTCTGCTGGCGACAAAGGGTCTCTCTCTCAGAGTAAAAGGCAGATTGTATGACGCATGTGTACGAACAGCCATGCTTCATGGCAGTGAAACATGGGCTGTGACTGCTGAGGACATGCGTAGGCTCGCAAGGAATGAAGCCAGTATGCTCCGATGGATGTGTAATGTCAGTGTGCATAGTAAATAGAGTATCAGTACCTTGAGAGAAAAGTTGAACTTACGAAGCATCAGTTGTGGTGTGCAAGAGAGACGATTGCGCTGGTATGGTCATGTAGCGAGAATGGATGAGGATAGCTGTGTGAAAAAGTGCCACACCTTAGCAGTTGAGGGAACCTGCGGAAAAGGTAGGCCCAGGAAGACCTGGGATGAGGTGGTGAGGCACGACCTCCGAACTTTGGGCCTCACCGAGGCGATGACTTCTGACCAAGACCTTTGGAAATATGCTGTGTGTGAGAAGACCCGGCAAGCCAAGTGAGACCTAAATCTATGGCCTCAGCCAGTCCACTTATGCGTACCTTCCTTCATTGGACACTAAACTCCACTTGCGAAGACCTATTGTGGCAAGTGAAATCAAAATCGAGTTAAATTGGACACTAAACTCCACTTGCGAAGACCTGTTGAGGCAAGTGAAATCGAAATCGAATGAAATTTGACGACTGGCACCCATGCCAACGTCGTCTCCCTCATTGGACACGAAACTCAGCTTGCGAAGACTTATTGGGGCAAGCGAAATCGAAATCGTGATGGCACCTGTGCCCAGTGTCGCCATTCTGGCACTTGTGCCCGCAGCATGTGTAAGGACTTTCGAGTGAGATCGTTGCCAGTGCCCCTGGACTGGCTCTTGTGCGGGGCCGTCGTAGGATTTTCGAGCGAGATCGTTGCCAGTGCCCCTGGATTGGCTCTTGTGCGGATGACACATGAAATACACAATTTTGAGCGTGGCCGTTGCCAGTACCGCCTGACTGGCCTTCGTAGGATTTTCGAGCGAGATCGTTGCCAGTGTTTGGAGCCTGGTGCAGCCATCTGGTTTCACCAGTCCTCAGTCAAATCGTAATTTTTTTTAAAGTATCACCATTATAAGTATTTATACTCTGGTGAAATTAAGAAATCATCTTGTAAAGAAATGAAACCCTCAATTCCATCACTGTACACACACACAGACACACAGTCACATATGTATGTATGTATGTATGTATGTATCCACATGTGTCTACACACATAGGTATATACCATGATCTATACACATGCAGACAAGGGTCAATTCATATGAAAAAGAAAGTGAAAAAATATAATATGACCACTTGTTTATCAGGAAATTTTCAAGCTTGATTTTAAAAAGAATTTCCTTTTTTTTTTTTTAAGTATCACCATAAGTTAATCTTTTGCCAAATGATTTGCTTATAGTGATCAAATGTATATACTGTACATTAGCTCACCTCACTCCCCCATCAAATTGATGGTGTCTGAGCAGGTGTATTAGGTACCACACATCAGGTGTCGAAGTGATCACAGGACAATGTGAGATGAAGTTTGCTTTTGCTCAAGAACACAATGCACCACCTGGTCTAGGAATTGAAATCATGATCTAGCAATCAGTAGTGCAACTCCTTAACCACTAGGCCATACGTCCTCACACACATATATAAAGATATATATATGTATCCTATTCCATCCCTTATATTCACCTTGTATCTTGATCTTGCATTCCTCTAAAGCATGAAATTTTGAGGGAAGGGGTAAGTTGATTACATCCACCCCACTGCTCAGTTGATACTTATTTCATCGATCTCAAAATAATGAAAGGCACAGTTGACCTCAGTGGAATTTGAGGTCAGAATGTAAAAAAGCCAAAAGAAATACTGCTAAAAATTTCTGCTAGCTTACTGCCTTAATAATAATAATAATAATCTATATATTAATGTACTAAGGCTGTCACATGGTTAGTTGAGAGAGACAGAGAAAGAGAGAGAGAGAGGGGGAGGAAGAAAATGAAAGAGAGAGGAATGTGGTAGTGGTGAGAGCTAGGAGAAAGGGATTAGTATTATGTGGTTTAGTATTAGTATTACGTGGTTAAATAGTTAGTTGAAGGAAGAGGTAGAAAGAGAGAGAAATTAAACATATTTAGAGCAATGAGATGTGGTATAGTTGAGAGGAGAAGCAAAGAAACAGAGTGGTCGGGTTTACTGAAAGGAACATGGGACTGAAAAATACTATATCAGTCAACATTTTTCAAGTGCACTATATTAAGATTTGTTAAACTTAAAGCATGGAGTGTGTGTGTGACTTTTATGGTAGTCAGGTGACCCTTTTCTGGATGCAGTCTAAAATGTCTGTATGTGGATGAGCAGCTCTGTCTCAGATTTGAGAGCAATATTCAGGTATGTGCCTCACCTGAGTTTTCTAGACTATACACGAAAATTCAAAGTTATGGAAAATTTATTCTTTTTTTTTTAAGTATGGCTTCGTGGTTAAGAAGGTCACTTTGCAACCAATTGATTTTGGTTCAGACCTACAATACAGCACCTTGACCAGATGTCACCAAGCTGAGTGATGCTTTGAGTCAATTTGGTAGAAACTGTGTGGAAGCCCAACCAATAATTTTATGGACCCTTAATATACTACTGTGGATCCCCAATTCTGCTTGTGTGGACCCCGGTTGAAAATCGCTGAACCCTCCATGATAGTATCACATCATGGCTACAGTCTAATGACTGAAACAAGTAAAAGACAACTTCTTAACATTTTTTTGAAACATAATTTCCTTTACACCTTCATCAACATCACCATTTTTACACCTGCTTTCCATGCTAACATGGACTGGATGAGTCATCTTGGTTTGAGTTCAGTTCTTATAATGAAGTTATATCCTTCTATATAGAGGTTTGCAAGACCATGTCTTACTCATTTTTAAATTATGGCTTAGTTTCTACAGCTGGATGTCTTTCCTGTCATCTTCTGAGTGGATCGGGTACATTTTATCATGGCACCAATACTAGAGAGGTTGTCATGTCCTGAACAAGACCAAAAGGATGCTCAAACATATCATCATGGCTTGTTTGCCAAACGCCTATTTTTATTATATTGTAGCAAATATTTCCTAAAGTTTAACGTATATTTTGTAACATGCCAACAGATTTACTTGATAACAAAACACTATAAAGTGCATAATATAAAATTTTATTAGGATATTGTATATCATGCACAAACAGAAGTGGTAAATTTTCAAAATGAATACTCTGCATGCTGTGGTAGTCAGTAAAATAGAAATAAAATTCTAAAATTTATTCTTCCTGTGCGGCCTGGTATCAAATGATCCATGGTCTGGTGATTGGTTAGGGCCCCCTGATTTAGTTTATGAACCAACAAACAGCTCAAACATAGAGCAAGACTTCTTTTTTTCATTGTTTACAAAGATTTACCATCATATTAACATAGAACAAATATGAATAAACTTGCACAAACATTCACATACACACACAATATATATATATATATATATATATACATATATATATATATATATATATATATATATATATATATATATAAATGTGGAGGCACAGTGGTTAGGGCAACAAACTCACAGTTGTAGGATTGCAGTTTCAATTCCCAGACCAGGTGATGCAAGTGTTTATTGAGTGAAAATACCTAAAGCTCCACGAGGCTTCGGCAGGGATGTGGTGGCGAACCCTGCTGTACTCTTTCACCACAACTTTCTTCTTGTTTCTGTTGCACCTGTATTTCAAAGGGCCAGCCTTGTCACACTCTGTGTCACGCTGAATATCCCCAAGAACTATGTTAAGGGAATATGTGTCTGTGGAGTGATCAGACACTTGCACATTAATTTCACGAGCAGGCTGTTCCATTGATCAGATCAACTGGAACCCTCATCGCCATAACCGACGGAGTGCCACAATATATGTAACACAATATATATATATATCATCATCATCATCATCATCGTTTAACGTCCGCTTTCCATGCTAGCATGGGTTGGACGATTTGACTGAGGACTGGTGAAACCGGATGGCAACACCAGGCTCCAGTCCGATTTGGCAGAGTTTCTACAGCTGGATGCCCTTCCTAACGCCAACCACTCAGAGAGTGTAGTGGGTGCTTTTACGTGTCACCCGCATGAAAACGGCCACGCTCGAAATGGTGTCTTTTATGTGCCACCCGCACAAGCCAGTCCAGGGGCACTGGCAACGATCTCGCTCGAAAATCCTACAGGAGCCAGTCAGGCGGTACTGGCAACGGCCACGCTCAAAATGGTGCATCTCATGTGCCACCCGCACAAGAACCAGTCCAGGGGCACTGGCAACGATCTTACTTGGCTTGCCGGGTCTTCTCACGCACAGCCCATTTCCAAAGGTCTCGGTCCGTAGTCATCGCCTCGGTGAGGCCCAATGTACGAAGGTCTTGCCTCACCACCTCAGCCCAGGTCTTCCTGGGCCTACCTCTTCCACGGGTTCCCTCAACTGTTAGGGTGTGGCACTTTTTCACGCAGCTATCCTCCTCCATTCTCACCACATGTCCATACCAGCGCAATCGTCTCTCTTGCACGCCACAACTGATGCTTCTAATGTTCAGCTTTTCTCTCAAGATACTTACACTCTGACGGGTATTCACATTGACATTACACATCCAACGGAGCATACTGGCTTCATTCCTTGCGAGCTTACGTATGTCCTCAGCAGTTACAGCCCATGTTTCACTGCCATGTAGCATGGTTGTTCGTACGCATGCGTCATACAGTCTGCCTTTTACTCTGAGTGAGAGTCCCTTTGTCGCCAGCAGGGGTAAGAGCTCTCTAAACTTTGCCCAGGCTATTCTTATTCTAGCAGCTACACTTTCAGCGCACCCACCCCCACTACTAACTTGGTCGCCCAGATAGCGGAAGATATATATATATATCATCTATAACAAAATATATATATATATATCATCATCATCATTTAACATTTGCTTTCCATGTGGCATGAATTAGACAGTTTGACTGTAGTTAGTAAACCAGAGTCCAGTCTGTTGTGGCTTGGTTTCTATGGCTGGATGCTCTTCCTAATGCCAACTACTATAGAGAGTGTACTGGGTGTCTTTTACATGTCACCAGCATTGATCACAACCATCTATTTCAATCAGCTTGACAGGTCCCCTCAAGCACAGCAAATTGCCACAAGCCTCAGTCACTTGTCCTTCCTCCAAGAGACTCAACAACCGAAGATCATATTTCACCACCTGGTTTCAGGTCTTTCTGGGTCTACCTCTTCCACAGGTTCCCTCCACAATTTGCACTTCTTTAAGCAGGTGCACTAGTCTGTATGCATATAGATATATATATACAATTTAATGTGTGTGTGTGCGTGAAATACATAAATATTATATATACATATGTATAATACATATATATAACATATACATAATACATATATGCATATATTACATACAACATATATGTACATGTGTGTGTGTACAAATTCACTCATATTTCTCCTTGTCTTGCTTGACATGTTACAAAATCTTTGTAATACAGTTAAAAAAAAATTATGTATAATATGCATAGGCACAGGAGTGGTTGTGTGGTAAGTAGCTTGCTTACGAACCGCATGGTTCCAGGTTCAGTCCCACTGCATGGCACCTTGGGCGAGTGTCTTCTACTATAGCCTCGGACCGACCAAAGCCTTGTGAGTGGATTTGGTAGACAGAAACTGAAAGAAGCCTGTCGTATATATGTATATATATATATGTATGTGTGCGTATATGTTTGTGTGTCTGTGTTTGTCCCCCCAACATCGCTTGACACCCAATGCTGGTGTGTTTATGTCCTCGTAACTTAGCAGTTCGGCAAAAGAGACTGATAGAATAAGTACTAGGCTTACAAAGAATAAGTCCTGGGATCGATTTGCTCGACTAAAGGTGGTGCTCCAGCATGGCCACAGTCAAATGACTGAAACAAGTGAATGAGTATATATAAGTTATCATCATCATTGCTTAACATCCATCTTCCATGCTGGCATGAATCGAACAGTTGAAACAGGACATGCCAGAGGCGAGTGTTGAGCTTCAATGTCAGCCTTGGCATGGTTGCTTCAGCTTGATAACCTTTCCTAACACCAATCACTTTACAGAGTGTACTGGTTGCTTTTCTCATGGCACCAGCACTAGTGAGGTCACCAAGTACTTGCATGCAACAGGTTTCAGTTTCTGTCTATCAGTATCACTCACAAGGTATCAATCAGTCCACAGCTATAGAAAGTCTGTCTAGAATATTCATGCAGTAGGATCAAACACCCTAACTCAGCGTTTCTCAACCTGGGGTCCCTGGAACCCTAGGGTTCTTCAAGAAAGAGTGAAATAAGCTAATGCTAATTTCATGATCCTAATATTACGAAACATGTACAACATATTACTGGTTATTGTAATATAGACATCATCCTGTCTAACCTAATATGTTATCAAAAAATATAACAACCATATATATATATATATATATATATATATATACATACATACAGGGTGTCCACAAGGTCTGGGTACATGGAATAAATAAAATTACAACATAAACAATTAAATATAAGAAACAATAATTTCTTAAAGTATGTGTTAATCCCCATGTGGGTACATGGAGTAAATAATATCATAACATAAAGAATTAAATATAAGAAATAAGGATTTCTCAAAGTATGTGTTAATCCCCATGTATCCAGACTTTGTGGACACACTATATATATATATATATAAATATACACACACACACATACAAAGTGAACTAAGATGAAAAAAAAAATGAGAAAGATATGGTGCATATTTTTTTTTGTGTAGGAGTTCTTTGAGACATGTAATATATTTCAAGGGTCACGCAAAGGTAAAAAGGTTGAGAAACACTGCCCTAACAACATGGTTCTAAAGCAAACTTCTTAACCACAAAACTATGCATGCACCTATTAATGCATTAAAAATAATGGTCATGATTCCAAGATAAGAACTTAAAAACGAATTATGTACAATACATCTCTGAAGTAATCTTGAACTGAGGGAGTAATATTATATCAGTAGACAAATGAGAATCTTCTTCACTCTAATAATGTATGAAAAACTGATCATTATCCTTTTAATGTTCACATTTCCATGCTTGCATGGCATAGATGGAATTTGTTAAGCAGATTTTCTGTGAGTGGAAGCCCTTCATGTCACCAAACCTCACCAGTTTCCAAGCAAATTAATATTTCCCCATGGTCCAACATGACATTCTTGAAGGACTGGAAACAAAAGACACTATTAGCATGATGGTGTCACTTGTTTACAATCTAGGAGACAACACACTCACATACATATGTGTGTGAAAGTTAAACTTAAAAACTAAGGTTTAGACAAGAGACATTAAAATGCAGTATCCAAACCTTGTTTCAGATAAGTCCCAGGTAGGGTGCCTCCACTTATGGTTACCAGTGCTGGATCTACGTAAGGAATTCCGAGGTGTACATTGGGTATATTCTAAATGATTGATACGGAACATAGTCTAACTGGATGCTTTATTTAGCACAACAATTGTTTCGGCTGCCTACTGCACTGCTTCCTAGTGGGTGGGAAATGATGTAATGACATCAGATGCATTGCAAAGTGCAAAGGAGCTTCATCAGATAACAATAGTCTTCAAAAGTTATAAGATTTACATTTCGTTCCAAGCTAGACGGTGGTGATATTATGGTGAGTTGCTAGCAGTTCACACACATTGGTGAAGTAAGAATACTTGTGGTCTGTACACAGGAAACAGTTGATAAAAAAATACAAACAAATAATGTAAAAAAGGCTCTAAAGTGTGTGGAAACCTATAGTGGTTGGTTACAGCAGTCAAGGGTGATGGCATGGTCAAGAATTTGATGGGGTGTGGTTTTCATCTTTAGATAACTGCTTATGGCCCGTATTAATATCGGAACATACACCAATTCACATTTACACCTATATAGACACATACAAGTACACACTCACATACGCACAGATTGATATGCACTTGTGCCATTCAGCGTAAGTAAACTAAATGGATGTGTCAGACACACAAGTGCATGTGTATATAAATACACACATGTACTTGGTGTATGTGTAAAACTAGATGGATGCCTGTATGTACATACACCGAATGGTGTGGTCCCTGACCCTGCCAGATCCTATCAAGCCATCCAACCCATGCCAGCATGGAAAACCAACTTTAGATGATGATGATGATGATGATGATGATGATGATGATGATGAACAACCATGGAAAAAATAAAATTAGTTTTAAAGTCACTATATATTCAAACTAAACAGCAAACAGTGTTAATTGTTTTTATTCATCAATACAAATATGTCACATATATTAAGGCTTCAGTAAGTTTAATAAAGTCAAACTTAGAGAGTGAGGAGAAAGAGAGGAAATGGGACTTAATTGACTGGTACAATACAATTATCAAAAGTAAGACAAACATATTTAACTGTACAAGGATATATAGAGATCATTTTAATTTATCCAATCAGATTTTATATGACTAAACAGGTTTAGCAGAATTTCAGATATATATTGTTTATTTTTTTAATTTCTTAAAATTTAGCAATCAGAGAAAATCTAGTGTTAAAAACTAAAAAATTATATGTACAATGTTTTCTCCATTTTCTCACAACACTTTTAAACAATAATTCATAAAAAAAAAATGAAGAGTAACAAACCTAGGAAACAAACATTAGTTTAATTAGTTTTTTAGTATTTTTTTTTTGTATGTCCATAAATTGAACTTTTATTTTCAAATATACTACACACTTATTTTATATATGCCAGTATCACAGAAATCTATACATATACAAATGTGTATGATTTATAATTGCTGTGAATGTTTTTTTTTAAAGTTTTCATTAAAAAAATATTTATATTTGAAGTAAATAATTTGATTTGTTTACTAGCATCTGCAAAGAATAAAATATGTTTTAATTGTATATAATTATTAATTTTATATGGTAGATTCCAAGTATTTGGTCATTATTTGAAGCAGCCAATTATTTAACAGATATTTCAGAAAAATTAAATCAGATCGAAAGGTTTACCACAATCTACCACTTATTTAGGAAACCATATATAATCAACACACTTTTGTGCTTTATGGCACACTGAATAAGCTGACTGGCAATACAGCAATATTATGATTTTAATGTTGAACATTTTTTCTATGGCAGTGCCCAAGCATGGCCATGTATGAAACTAGTCAAATGATTAAAAAATACTAACAACTGTAAATAGCCTTTCACCCATTTAGGAGGAATTAAAGACTGCTACTGATTGGGGCAGTCTGTGATTTACAACTGTTTAAATGCTGTTTTTTTTCTCTTAAATTGCTGAATAGCATCAAAACTCTTATATTTAATCTTTATTTATATATATATATATGTGTGTGTACACATACATACATACATACATACTCACACATAGATATGTATTTCACATATACATTAATAAATGAAATCCTAAAAATAGTTATTGAAAAAATAAATAAAAACAAAAATAACAAATGATTCTAGACTACATATATTTGATTCTCAACATGCACACATAATATTCAATGAAATATTTTCGTTGATCAATAAACTGCTGTTTGCCTTTTACACTTATGTGAAAGTATAACTAGCATAGTCATTTAGGTGAGTTAAAATATTCTTGCCTCCGATGTGTACCAATTTAATGGAATCCACTATATATCATGTGTATATAAATGGAAAGCATCAAAAGTATGCTTTCAATTAAAAAAAAAAAATGTTTCATTTTTTAAAAAACATTTAAAAAAGAAGGCTGAAGAAATGTTATGCCATTTCTAATAATGATGTTGAAGAAATATGATTATTTTGGAGTGAATAATATACTGTTATACCAGTATAAAATGTTAAAATATTAATATTAAAAGTTAATATAAGATTCCCCATCTTAACATCATGTCTGTTTTAAGAGAAGTTTAATGTAATGGGACATTAACGTTATTCCAATAACTTATGACCACTTTTTGTTTATTATATAGCAGAGAGAGTGGGAGAGGGGACACACAGTGTTTCATTTAACTGATTATTTTTTCTAACAAGGCACCATGCCAATTTTTGTAAGAGGGAATGAATAACAGAAAATTGATCTTTAAACCTGTTACTGGTGTCTATTTCAATG
The DNA here is from genome assembly GCF_046866305.1 of Octopus bimaculoides. Taxonomy (NCBI): domain Eukaryota; kingdom Metazoa; phylum Mollusca; class Cephalopoda; order Octopoda; family Octopodidae; genus Octopus; species Octopus bimaculoides. The sequence continues at coordinate 7,036,500 of NC_142944.1, forward strand.
ATTTGGGAGGAATGGTAAAAAAAACGTATTCCACTTAGAATTGACCTTAGAATAAGAAAACATAGAATAATCTACATTTGCTCAATGCCTGCTGAAACAAATCATGCATGCACACACACACATCTCAGAATATATTAAACATACAATAGAATGTCCTACTTACAATGAGAAGGGATAAAAACTTCTTGAGAGAAAAAGACTAACAGAAAATCTAAACTTGACTGACTGTTGTGAATTGAGCAGCTTGAAGGGAAAGAAGAAAAAAAAGGAGAACAAGAATGGAAGAGTATGAAAGAAGAAAGCTGAAACTTAGATCTGTCTTGCCAAAATTCAGTTATTGAATAATATATATATATATATATATATATTAGAAAATATATGCGAGAAAGAGAGAAAATTTGTGACTGTGAGCAAGAGGGAGGTAGCAAATGAATTGTATATGAAGATGTTATCACTAAATTAAAATTAGTGAAGCACTAAAATTATTGATATTTGCTAACTTTTTAAACAGTTGTACTTCAAAACACATATCTAACACTGTCACAATTTATCAATGTGTCTAGACTCTTACATGAACAAGATGAATTCCAATATAATGGTCTATACTAGTACAATTTTCAAACTTTAAATATTTTGAATAAAATTTTGAAAAATACTTCAATTTTTTTTTAACATCTGTGGAACTAATCAGTTTCCACATTTTATACTTTACATTTTAACAATGTTGAAAAAGATAACATATAATATCACACACTATTATTAGTGATACTTGAAGGACCAGTGAGTTAAGTTGATTAAATAGTGAAGTTATAGGCCATATATTCTTAAATATGCTATAAATTCACAAAAAATACTCTTTACATTCTTTTTCTGTAGTAGACTTAACTGTTAGCATTTAAACTTGCCATATCTGACCCAAATATTCTACCTGTTTTATGTTCAAACCAACCAGATTCAGCCTCTCACACTTACCCTACAATGTCATTTTGAAAATAAACAATTAAATCATTGCAATCTTGAAGCTACGAGATAATGCAGGATTAATTCCAAAACAATGTGAATAAATAAGCATTACATTTGATAGAGTAATCTGGACGCTAAAGAGTTAAACCATCACCTGTTTTAATGCAATCACTTGATCTTTGAGTACCTTGAGGAGAGAGTTCACTGTTGCAAGCATTTTTAGTAAAGACTCCAGCTTTAAGATAACTTACTTTCTCCTACCAATTTCAGCAGCTCAGACAAGGGCAGGTGTATTTCTCTACTGTGCTCAACCAATTATAAGAAGTGAAACAAATAAAAGTGTGACGGTTTTCTAACTTCACATCTGACTAAAATGACTCTCCAATACAGAAAGTAAGTAAAAACATAAAGGACCAAAGAACGGATGCTAATAACAGTTTGCACACAAACCAAAAGAGCTTTATCAAAATTGTACAACTATGGTGTTTTTTGGGGTTTTTTTTTAAAAATTAATTTTAAATGCCCTTGACACACCTACCTAATAAAAACAAAAACAAACATATTTCCTTAGCAATACTACTGTGAAAGTTAAATAGATTTTAAAATCAAAACACATTTTTTTGAAAATTATAGTTTTTAGTGTACTTCACATGTACACACTAAAATCTTTACAAGATCATCTATTACTAAACTCATCACTTACTTGCAACAACACAAATCTGTGCATACAGACAAATACTGATTTCTTTCTTTTAAATTCTACACATTTTATTATACTCGATTCATAAGAACCAAAACTAATTTCTTTCTGTTTCTGACTCCCTAAGAGTCCTTTAAATTTTGTCTGTGTATATGTTTCAAAGGGTTTTTTACTTACACAAGTTGAACCAATCTTTTTTACTAAGTTTTTTCCGTAAGATTTTAATAGTTTTTCTTTATTTTGTCACAAACTTCCCTTTGTAGCAATTTTTTTCTTTTCAAGAAGTTATCTGTATTTTTTTTTACAAGAAATCCTTACAATTATTAATTAAAAAAATCATTACTTTTGCTAAAAAGAAAAGTTGTAATATATATATAAATATATATATATATATTATATATATATATATACCAATTATACATTACAATGCATAAAAAAATAATACAATTCAGGATAATAAAATGAGTATTTTTTTATTCAATTTAATTGGCAAAAAATACAGTTTGCCAGCTTTGTTTATTTTTTTTTCAAATTCTTTTTTTATTTTTATTTTAAATTTTAAGAGACACAATCAACTTTACACTCTATTTTGCAAAATCATTTTCTCTTCGATTTAAAAGCATTATTTTGCATTTTATTCATAGTGTATCACACAATATCTTTTTCTGCTATAATCCACTGATCAATACCATAAAACTGGCCCATCACACATATTTTTAATTATAGTTGACTGACTATCTAACGAATGAGAAAAAAAAAGAAAAAGGTCAGCCAGAAATTTAAAAAAAGGAAATGAGACAAAAAAAAAAAAAATCTAGATCCGGAAACTTTCCCGTTTTCCATCTACATGCCTCAATCGAAGATAAACATCAGTGCCAATTCCTTGTAATGTTTCCAGGGTCAGTTGTCCACCAAGATATTCTGAGTAAGCTTTTGAGCAGGGCAATCCAAATCCATATCTGTAAAAGAATATACATACTATAACATACCTTGTTTATTTAAAATGAATATTTTTTTGAAGAAGATGTGAATTAGCTGTCCAAGATAATAGCTGTTGAACATGTCTGATTCAAATTATGTGCATGTACAAGTATCAATTTTTGACAAGTATTACCAGACTACTGATCGCAACAAGTTACCATGCTCAAAGACACAACATAACATTATGTTAGCAACGTAATATAAATACTGAATCATTTATTAAAAATCTATTAAAGTTACTATTTAGCAATTTCTGTCCAATAACTTAACTACATGACTGGACTGATATCATCATTCAACATCCATTTTCTATGCTGGCATGGGTTGGACAATTTGACAGAAAATGGTAAGCCAGAGAGCTGCACACCAGGCTCCAATTGTCTGTTTTGGCTTGATTTCTCCAGCTGGATTTCCTTCCTAATGCCAACCATTTTACAGTGTACTGGGTGCTTTTTACTCAGTTTTAAACTACTTTCAGTAAGAGCCTATAAGCCAATTTCTTCAAAATATTTTGAGGAAATTCTCCCTCTCTCTATTTCTCAATCTTTTAGTCAAAAGAGAAGGCAGCAACCAAGATCTGTAAAAACATGGCCTTCAAGACTGGTGGAAGAAGTGAATAGAAGGTATCCTCAAACTGGAAGCTCAACCTGGATGCTTGCAACAGAATGAGTTCAGTCAAAGGCACTTAAGGTACCAGGAGATGTCTAACCAAACTAAGGGTTAAGTCTACAACCTGAGTAGGTCATAGCAAGATTTGAACTCAGAATGCAAAAAGCCAGAACAAATACAACAAAACATCCAGATTCGCAATCTTTCAGTTCTACCAATCCATTGACTTGGGGTTGGTACATTTTTACCAAAAACAGACAAAAGACAAAGGTGGCTACCATGAAGCACTTCATCCAACACTATAACTGTCAATTTGACACCTACATTGGAAGTAAATTAGAATTTCTCAGATTGCAAAATAAAAATATTCACGGCAAGTCATTGTCACATGCAGAAAATTCAATATTATAAACTTAAATCATGTTTAAACATGTTAATAGTTTAAACCTATTAAGTATATAAACATGCTTTTAGTAAACATAAATTTCATTTTAAAAATATTTTAAATATCAGCAAAGATAAACACTGTAAATAAGTCTGAACTGCATCATCAAGCAAGGTTGCAGAAATACTTCTAGTCCAGCACTGGACAGACTTCAGCAAGAGACTATCTCATTTATAAGTTTATAAGCTGTAATAATATATATATGTGTGTGTGTATATATATATATATATATATATATATATATATATATATATAAAAATTAGATTTATTCTTACCACTTTGCTATAGTCGATCATACTGTTTACAGTTGAGAAAATTGCCAGCCTGCTGCTTTCTACATCCTATCATTTTCTATAATAAATATATAATAAATATAACATGCACTCACCCATGCATTGAACCTGGAGCAGGACCAGTGTAATCTGACTGAGTTATAGTACCAAATAAACCACCATCAACTCGGTCATCTGTTATACTGCCACTGGTTGTAAAACTGTATTCAAACACTTTCTTGACAATGGAATGAAGAATGCCACCTCCCCTATCAGAGACTCTGAAAATCAAAGAGCAACAATTAGAAAGGAAACAACTAAAAGATGATCTGATAGTGTGATATACGTTGAAGAAAGAAAGAAAGAAAGCAAAAAGAAAGAAAGAAAGAAATAAAGAAAGAAAAAAAGAAAGAAAGAAAGAAAGAAAGAAAAAAGAAATAAAGAAAGAAAAAAGTATGCATTTAAGTCACTAACCTGATAACAAAATCTACATCATTATTAGAAATGGTCACAACAATGTCAGGGAGATGATTCAAATTATCTAAGTGGCTTTCCACAGTCGCTCTATAAAGATAAACCAGAAAGATTATATAACAACAATGATTTCCTTTTTGTTTTTTTTAAAATCTAAATTGACACAAGGCCAGAAATATATAGTAAAGAAGTGTAGTCAGTTAAATCAACCAGAGAAAAAAAAAACCTAGTACTTAATTTATCAATAAGAAACAAAAAATTCAAATACAGAGAAATGAAAAAAGTATGCCATAGCAATTCACCGTTTCCATTATTCAACAAAAATTCTAAGCCCAAACCCTGCTGTAGATGACTTACAGAAGACTGACACAAGTAATTTAAGTCTTTATCATTATAATACTAATGGTATTTGATTATATTTTCAGTCTTTGGTAAGATCACTGCTGCTCAGTACTGACAGAGAAACAAACAACACTATGAAAAGTGCTGAAACAACTGAGACCTGTCACCGACAGCTGATGCAGGGATGTCCTGCACTGAAAGTTGCATGTAAAATATAATACTGATACAGTAAGAAATACAACTAAACTTATTAAGCATATGAATTGATTGGATTTGTCTCTATCAGTGTAAATGTATCAGCAAGACAAGATAGAGTTAGCTAACTTGAATAAGTAACTCTTATTATGGGTAGTCTGGTCTGAATTATAATTAAACTAAAAGTAAAGTTTGGAGTATGATTACCTACCTTTCATTTTTTTAAAAAATACTCCTCTATTTAATTACAGCAAATTGGCTTAAATAAAAAAAAAACAACAACAACAACAACAACAACCATAGCAGCAATGACACTAACCACATAATTATACAGAAATCATGAGTTGCAAGAACATCTCAATTACTAGCTGAAACAATAATTCAAAAGAAAACATGAGATGTAATAAACCACTGAGAAATGATATACAGGTTACAAGACGAAATGATGAGGTATGATGGAAAGGGAGAGGGCTACATAAGCTGGTACAAAATTTGTAAATCAGTCCAACCCTATATAACAGGGGGAAAAGGGACATGAGATAAATATTGTCACATAGAAAAATGACCAAAACAAAATCTTACCTCATGGAATTCTTCAGAATTTCACCTAAAATGTAATCAAGCGGAGGTGCTATATATGGAAATGTTACATTCAGATGGCCATTCAAACGGACATTGGGAGCTGCTCCATATTTAGCTTCACAAACACTCCTAAAATGTACAAAAATAAAAGACTAATTTTAAAAGAAACTGGAAAGAAATCACCTGAAAAATAAAACAAACAAACAAAACAAAAACTACTGAAAGAAATCTATTAAAGAAACAAAACAAGAACAAACAAACAAACAAACGTTAAAAACTATGAGATAAGATTAATATGCCTGAGGGGGAAAAATTGTTAGTAGGCTAATAAACAAAGATGAAGGGAACAACAAATGAAATATGCAGAAAAATTTAATTCAACCCAACCACCAGAAAAAAAAAAAGAAAAAAGTTACATCAGTACTTCAATAAACAAATTATTATTATTATTATCATTAATAATGATATTTGTTATTATTATTATCATTAATAATGATAATTGTTATTATTATTATTGATGATGATAATAATAATAATAATTCAAAGCTGGAAAGAAATCTATGCAACATGACATAAAATTAAGATTGTAATAGTTGAAGTCAGCAAGATTTGGGAAAAATGTCACTAATGCTGTACTTATTTGGCAACAGATTTAATGTGAGATCATGTGTTCTAAATGAAACACCATCACCATAATAAACAAAGCCATTATTATCAAAGCCTTTTGGCCTATATCTACCACCTGGCTGTTCTAGTTATTCCACTGTAGCACATTGGATACAAAAGAATACATTTTCCACTGACCAAGGTTATAGATTTAAAGACGAGAAAGACTTTGACATAAAGTACTTTTAGACAAAGTACTTTTACAAAATAAAATAAAGTGGAAATAGCAATATGTGTGTGTGTTTTTAAAATGGCTATCACAACTTTTCTACAAATATTATTACTTTACTTATGTGAACAACACAAAATTCACTTGAAGGCAATTTGTATATACATAGAAAGAAATGTAACTCAGATATCAAGTAGACCCTGCACACACACACACACACACACACACACACACACACACACAAAATCGTTTAAACCTGAATTAACTTCAGTTGTTTCTTTTCACCCTGGTTTAACTGACTTATTGCAACTTGCATGGGTTTGAGTTTGTTGGAAGAATGGTGTTACAACATATAAATGCATTTATCAAACCATACTCTCACACAAATTGCAGATAAGTCAGTCACGCACACCTTACTAAAATAAGCATGAAGAAACTGTGATCAAAGCATTTTCTCAGATAAGTAACTTATGATATAAACTTTGCTGTATGTATTGAGTACGTTTTGCACATCGTTTCATATCACACTCAAAACACACACACAATATATACACATTATATATACTCTTTTACTTGTTTCAGTCATTTGACTGCAGCCATGCTAGAGCACTTCCTTTAGTCGAGCAAATCGACCCCAGTACTTATTCTTTTGTGAGCCTAGTACTTATTCTATTGGTCTCTTTTGCCGCACAGCTAAGTTACGGGGGCGTAAACACACCACCATCGGTTGTCAAGCGATGTTGTGGGGGACAAACACACATACATACATACATACATACATACATACATACATATATATATATATATATATATATATATATACATATATACGACAGGCTTCTTTCAGTTTCTGTCTACCAAATCCACCCACAAGGCTTTGGTCGGCCTGAGGCTATAGTAGAAGACACTTGCCCAAGGTGCCAAGCAGTGGGACTGAATCTGGAACCATGTGGTTGGTAACCAAGCTACTTACCACACAGCCACTCCTGCGCCTATATATATATATACACACACACACACACACACACACACACACACACACACACACGTGTGTGTGAAGGCGCATGGCTTAGTGGTTAAGGTGTTGCAATCATGATTGTGAGATCGTGGGTTCAATTCCCAGACCTAGCATTGTGTTCTTGAGCAAAGCACTCCATTTCACATTGCTATGCGATCATTTAGCCCTCTGACATGTGACACCTGTTGCACCTGTACAGGTAATGCCGATTTGATGGAGGGAGTGAGCTTAGGTCTACACAAACATTTGATCACTATAAACAAATCATCTGAGTGGTTTTTCGGTAAGAAATTGTTGAACCCTCATAACCTTTAACATTCAGATTACTGTCAAATGTAATGCTTATTTATCCACACTGTTTTGTGTTAATCATGTCTTATTTTGTAGCTTCAAGATTTCAATGATATTGTTGGGTAGGTGTGAGAGGCTAGATCTGGTCAGTTACAACATGCAAAAGTGGAATATTTGGACTGGATATGCTAAAGGGTTAAGAAAAAAAAAAACATTCACTGTCTCTCTCATTACAGGCATACACCAAATGATAAGGATCAACATAAGAAGAAATGAAGTAGATGTTTAGCCCCAAACTAAACACATAAAACAGGGCACCATTCTTATTACAACATAACATTTCCAAAGATGTGCTACCCATTTCTAGCATCATAAAATTCAGTGTCCTGCCAGCAGACACAATGAAATGCTTCTTCAAATATGGACCAAGAATAAGAAGCTGATGTAGCAGACATGAGCAGTGGAAAATTTATCCAATTAGCATTAAATCTTCACATAGTGTCTTTCTGTCACATAGACACAAGAGAGAGAAAGGATACATATTTATAATAAAGTGTTTTCATCCCTCTTTCTAGAATTAAATGCTTTCAAAATCTATTTTCAAATTAGGGAGAGGGGAAAAATCTTAAGTATATGACAATAATAAGCTATCAGTAAAAAACAATATACAGCAATGGAAGAATGCTTGCATTAATAAACTGACTTGTCTATGTCATATTTAGTGCTCAGTATTCAGAGATGATATTTTCAAAGCTTATTTTCTCTGTCATTATAATTACAAGTCTATTAATTATTATCTGTTGCATGGTCGAGTCATTGGCAACTAAACCAGCACTCCTACTAGGCAAGTCTGATGAGGAGGGTTGCAAGAAACCCAACAAGACTAAAAACAAAACCTGTCAAAAAACAGATGAACCTACAATCTAGCAATAGCAGGGACCTTCAGGAATTCCGGGTTGGTGTCCAGCATGCTAGAAGACCACTGGGAGTGAGGTACCCCATAGCTCTAGGACCCACTTCAAACCCAGACTACATCTGCTCTGATAATTGACAGTGACTTGGTCAGCAAATCCCACCGAGATGGCTGACATGGCAGCAAGATGAGCTGCTATGGATCACACTATTCCAAAGTTTGTAGACATGTGACCAGGGACCACAATGTAAAACTTGTATTCTCACTGAAGCTCTGAACATGAACTACAAGACATATAGCTGGTCAGAGGCGGTTCAATCCACCCCAGGTGAATGCTGCCACACACAAGAATTGGCAGAAACCTTAAAACATCAGAAAGATGCTTTGTATTCATTAAAATACTTATCGATAACATTCAATATAATGAGTTCCTTTTTTTTAAATTCTTTCTTTATGTTTGTACATTATATAATCCTTAAGCTTAATATCAGTAGCCATCTCCTAGTTTATGAAAAAAAATACAAAAATCCTTGTATAGAACTGTACACTTCACAGTTCCAGCAACACAGTGTTTGGCTGTTGTGTGCATGCTCATGTCCGAGATAGGAAGCTTCAAACTAGGAAGAGAGAGCACTGCATGAACAACAGTGCCATGTGAAGGGTAGTGTTTCTTTTTGACTGTGTGTGTTGTGCTTAAAAATGTGTTTATATTCTTGAATATAAACACATTATATATATATCTATGAGCTGCCACAGCAATGAAGTAACTGCTCCCTCGAATGATTTGACCTTGTGCCCACATTAAAAATTATTACTATCCAGATTAAAGAATCAGTTCTTGAAATAGAGCAAAAATATTTTTTTAAAAAGGCAAACTTAAGTAAGTCAAGACAAGATAATAATAAATCATAAAATGCTAATGTTATCAGCAAATTTTACTTTTTCCCCCAGTTACATGGATTGAATTTCATTACAGAATATTCTCTTATCAGCTGTCCTAATATTTCACAAGTATTATAACTCTTAGCTCAGAACACAAATCTCCTTCAACCTACTTCAGCTTGTTTGTTCAGATTCACATTAGACATTCAGTAAGATCAATACACAGTTTAAAAAAAACAAAAAACAAATCCTTTTTTGAATTTTAAATTTCTCAGATATTCCTTAATGTTATAAAGCTTAATCAACCAGTTTGACTTAAAATAAAATATCTCCCTTTTTACAAGAAATTTGTAAAATTCAGTTCTATATTTAAGAGATGAGGAATTATTTACATTTGACGGATATTTGTCTTCATCTTGTTTGTTGTCAACACTACTCGAGTTTCAGGGTTATTTCCCTTCTTCAGCGTACGACAATCGCCGACCTTCGATGGTTGGCGATTGTCGTACGCTGAAGAAGGGAAATAACCCTGAAACTCGAGTAGTGTTGACAAACAAGATGAGGACAAATATCCGTCAAATGTAAATAATGTAAATAATGTAAATTTGTAAAATTATTGTGAATTTCCAATTACATTACTAAAAGTGTCATTTCTCAGCACATGAAATTGTTTATTTATTTATTTTTTTCATCCAAATCTTCTCAGTTTAAAATGTAAATATTGAAAATAAAATCTTCCATCATGATGTTATGCTAGGATCTGTTAAATTGTGTTCTAAAAACAAACTTAATGAAAAAAAACTACTTGTCTAAAGTCATCTAAATTTTTTATTATTTTTCTCAAATTAATCTAAATGCAGGCAATGTTTTTCTTTGGAAACCTGGTTACAATTTCACTACCCATTATCAACCTGTCATATTAATCAAATCCATTCAGCAGGCAAAAATGATTTCTACCTGTAATTCAAAGGGGGTTCAGTGTGTCACACAATCTCCCTGATAACTACATTAAAAGTATGCATGTCTGTGGAGTGCTCAGCCACTTGCATGTTAATTTCATGAGCAGGCTGTTCTGTTGATTGGATCAACTGGAATCCTTGTTGTCATAACTGACAGAGTGCCAGTATATAAGTCTATCATACAACAGTATCCTTGACCTACAACATTACTGTCTAAAACACAAGTAAAACCAAATTAAATGCTCTTTCTAAAGCTTATACATATACAGACAGACAGAGATAGACAGACAGATAGATATAGAATTTCATAACAACATTAAATCTGATATGATGTATAATATTACCCAATGTTTTTACATCAAAAGCTTTCAGAAATATGTGCGTGTGCGTGTGTGTGTGTGTGTGTGTTCACACATACAGAGTGTGTCCATTATTAGAGAATAAACTTCAACAGAGCATAAATGGAAGATAACCAAAGGTAATGTTTTGCAGCATGCACCTATATTTAACCTTCTCATTTCTCTTTCTGACAACAGGATCAGCATGGCAGATTTAAATTTGATACAGGAAATGAAAAAGGTACACTGTGCCAGTGGGTCTAGCTACCCACTGCTACAACTCAGTGATCACCAGTTTCTTGTACATAGTCAAAGTCCTTTTGTGTTCGGGTTGAGAAAGAGATGTAGGTCCCTGGCATGGAAGTGTCATGCATAGCCAAAAGTAGTCAGATGTAATCAAGACAACTGAGTTTATCTAGCAAATCCTGGATATCATCAATGACAACTCCTGTAGGTCTGTGGTCAATGAGCCATCACCAAACAGCTCAAAGTGAGAGTGTGCAATTACATGTGTGGTGCACAAGAACACTAGGTACAAATCTTATGTGATGAAGACAGGGTAGTTTATGGCCAACAAAATTCAAGAGATTAGGGAATATAATCTATAATCTGGGCCTACTTTTCCATGGCGGACATTAAATGATGATGATGATGATGATGATGATATATATATATATATATATATATATATATATATATCATATACAGAACAGCCTGCTTGTGAAATTAATGTGCAAGTGATGGAGCACTTAATATGCTCAATGTAGTTCTCAGGGAGATTTAGCGTGACACACGGAATGTAACAAGGCTGGCCCTTTGGAATACAGGTACAACTCATTTTTGCCAGATGAGTGGACAGGAGCAACATGAAATAAAGCGTCTTGCTCAAGGACACAATGCACCACCAGGTATTGAAGTCCTGACCATACAATTGTGAGCCAATTACTCTAACCACTAAATCAAGCACCTTGACAACCTCTAAGGTGATGATGCCATAATTGAATCCACCAGTATATTCTGTCAACTGGTTAATGTTAGGAAGAACACTCAGCCATGGAAACCAGAAAACAAGTGAGTAAGACGTTATCTTCCAAAGTGTTTAAGGAGGGCAGTAACTCCAAGTAAGAACTGACTTGGACTTGAACCTCAATGACTCCTCCAACTCATGCTGGTATGGAAAACAAAAATGTAAAATGGTGATGAGATTTCAGATTAGATGACTCGTCGGATTCATATCTGATATTCAAATGAAGGCACTTCTAGCTGACTAACAACTGCTAAGAATCAGAATAAAAGCACATCCCCCTCAAAACTCCTCCAGCATCTGTTGATCAAGAGATTGTTGCTTCTGTTCTAAATGAGTAGCAATGCAATTTTGACCCGTTAACATTGAGAATACTCTCTCAAATGTGAAGGCACATGGCTCAGTGATTAGAGCGTCAGGCTAACAATCATGAAGTAGTAAGTTCGATTCCCGGACCGAGCTGTGTTGTGTTCTTCAGCAAGACACTTTGTTCCACATTGCTCCAGTTCACTCAGCTGTTGAAATGAGTTGCGACATTACTTGGTGCTAAGCTGTATCGGCCCCTTTGCCTTTCCCTTGGATAACATCAGTGGTGTGGAGAAGGGGGCTGGTATGCATGGCAACTGCTGGTCCTCCATAAACAACCTTGCCTGGACCTGTGCATCAGAGGATAACTTTCTAGGTGAAGTCCATTTTACTCTGTCAAATGTAATCCTTATTTCTTCACATTGTTTTGAATTAATCATGCATTATCTCATAGCTGAGAGATTTCAATGATGTAATTATTTTTTTAGAATGACATTGTAGGGTAGGTGTGAGAGGCCAGATCTCATTGATTTGAAAATGCAAGAATTAAAATATTTGGGCCTCATATGGGAGGTTTAAATCTTTAGCATTCAGATTACTCTGTCAATTTATTTACATTTTTTAAAATCAATCCTATATTATCTGGTAGCTTCAAGATTTTAATGATGTGATTGTATATTTTTAGAATTAGATTGTAGGGTAGGTGCGAGAGGCTACAACTGGTCAGTTTGAATATACAACAGGCAGAATATTTTGGCCAGATATGGCCAGTTTAAATGCCTGGTCATTCTCTACTTGGCACCAAAATATCTCACAATATTTTGAGATATTTTTCTTTTACTTTCTTTTACTTGTTTCAGTCATTTGACTGCGGCCATGTTGGAGCACCGCTTGTAGTCAAGTAAATCAACCCCAGGACTTATTCTTTGGAAGCCTAGTACTTATTCTATCGATCTCTTTTGCTGAACCGCTAAGTTACAGGGACGTGAACACACCAGCATCGGTTGTCAAGTGATGTTGGAGGGACAAGCACAGACATACAAACATATACACACACACACACATATGCGACGGGCTTCTTTCAGGTTCTGTCTACCAAATCCACCCACAAGGCTTTAGTCGGCCCGAGGCTATAGTAGGAGACACTTGCCCAAGGTGCCACGTAGTGGGACTGAACCCGGAACCATGTGGTTCCGGTAAGCAAGCTACTTACCACACAGCCACTCCTGGGCCTATATATTACGATAAATAAATATATAAACCTTATATTTCTTTATGAATATAATGCAGTCCTTAAATTTCATTAATCGTATAGTACTTTTTTTTTTAAACCATCAGCATGCTGATTAAGTAGTCTTCACAGAAAGTAGTCTCAAAGAACTCAATCCAAACAATTAAATTACTAATAAGTTATAACTATTACAAACACAGCTTGGGAAAAAACTGAAAACCTCATCAGAAATTCACCTTTGTACTCACATCCATATATATATATATATATATATATATATATATATATATATATATATATATATATATATATATATATATATATATATATATATATATATATATATATATATCGATATTAATTAATATATGACTAATTACCAGATTTTATAATTATATATATATATATATATATATATATTCACACTTGTACAAAAGGTTTAGAAATGCATGCTCATGCAAAACTAATTTCAGTTGATTTCTGAAATATCAGCAAATGCATGTTATGAAGAGCTGCTAGCTAAACTTATTATTACAATTGGTTTTATTTTATTATTTTTTTAAAATAAAATATATTTACTCCAACCAGCTGCTCAACAAATCTTATGCATATTTTCGCTTAAGCATCGGTTAAATGGAATGACACAATTAATGATCAATATCTTTCAGATGATAAATCGCTGAATAACATTTAAAAAATAAATCAATAGTAATTAAAAAAAAATGTTCATGTGTACATTTCGTGTTTAGTATGGATAAAAATGGATGGCAACTTTCCAGCATGGCATTGTTCATCTGGTTTGATGAGCCCCAGGGAGATAGTAAACAAGTGGTCTTGAAAATTCAGATTCTTTGTTCAACAAAACAAAATTTACTGAATAATCATATAGAATATTTTTATACAAACATTTGTGGCCAAAAGTTTGGAACATTTAAAAAAAAAATTCAAATTGTTATGCACAAGTACAACTTTATTCAAATATATACAACAGAGCTATGATTACCTAATAACTGATCCAATGGTTCAATTACAGGATATTGAACCATGCGATCAGTTATTGAGTAAGAATATCTCTATGTTCTATATATTTGAATTGAATTGTACGTGGGCATAACAATTTAAATTTTTTTTAAATGTTCCAAACTTTTGGCCACACCTGTATAAATATATATATATATATAGGTGTGTGTGTGTGTGTATGTAACATTATCATATATATACATACACATATATATATACATATATATATATATATATAACACTATATATATATATATATACTGTTATTACTCGTACGTAACATTAGCATTCAGCGCAAGTCTTGCATTTTTAATATGTTTCCCTGACGATGAAATTATGTGTATATACCAGTATGTCTCACTTCTTTGAAGTGTGTGCACATAATTTTTGAAACATATGTAGGAATTAAAGGAACTTATTGATTATATGCGTTTTGCTCCATTTACTATTATTCTATATGTGTGTGTGTGTGTGTGTGTGTGTGTGTGTGTGTGTGTGTGTGTGTGTGTGTGTGTGTGTGTATATACATATATACACATACATATACATATATACACATACATATACATATATATATACATACATATACCTATATATACATACATATATACATACATATATACATACACATATACACACACACACACACACATATATATATAGATACAGCCATGCTATATGGCAGTGAAACATGGGCTGTAACTGCTGAGGACATACGTAAGCTCGCAAGGAATGAAGCCAGTATGCTCCGTTGGATGTGTAATGTCAATGTGAATACCCGTCAGAGTGTAAGTATCTTGAGAGAAAAGCTGAACATTAGAAGCATCAGTTGTGGTGTGCAAGAGAGACGATTGCGCTGGTATGGACATGTGGTGAGAATGGAGGAGGATAGCTGCGTGAAAAAGTGCCACACCCTAACAGTTGAGGGAACCCGTGGAAGAGGTAGGCCCAGGAAGACCTGGGCTGAGGTGGTGAGGCAAGACCTTCGTACATTGGGCCTCACCGAGGCAATGACTACTGACCGAGACCTTTGGAAATGTGCTGTGCGTGAGAAGACCCGGCAAGCCAAGTAAGATCGTTGCCAGTGCCCCTGGACTGGTTCTTGTGCGGGTGGCACATGAGATGCACCATTTTGAGCGTGGCCGTTGCCAGTACCGCCTGACTGGCCTTTGTAGGGATTTTGAGCGAGATCGTTGCCAGTGCCCCTGGACTGGCTCTTGTGCGGGTGGCACATAAAAGACACCATTTCGAGCGTGGCCGTTTTTGTGCGGGTGACACGTAAAAGCACCCACTACACTCTCTGAGTGGTTGGCGTTAGGAAGGGCATCCAGCTGTAGAAACTCTGCCAAATCAGATTGGTGTAGCCATCTGGTTTCACCAGTCCTCAGTCAAATCGTCCAACCCATGCTAGCATGGAAAGCGGACGTTAAACGATGATGATGATACATTTCTGGTAGAGACACTGTATTTCGTTATGCAACCATAATATACCACTAATTAAATTAAAGGCTCATAAGTCAATACTGTATCCCACCTGTCAATTCAGTCACTTTTTAAAGTTATCTCTACAAATTTTTCTACAGAAACTAGAGCCTGCACTGAAAGTGACATTTCATATCTGAATATGTCTATGTAAACAATGCAAATAAAGATAGAAAAATAGGTGATGGGTTTATACGCATATTTCAGGAATCATTACTCTCTCTTCAACACCATGTCCAACTCATTCACAATCCATGAACACACTGGCTTAAATAGCCACCAAATTTAGCAGTGTTTGTGGATGGTTAATTGGTTGGATGTGGTACTGAAGAAAGGACAAGAACTCCTGAAATATGCATATACACTCATCAACTATTTTTCTATCTCTGATTACATTGTTTATATAGATGTATTCAGATATGAAACATAACTTTCAGTGTGTATGTGTGTGTGTGTGTGCTATCTCTACAGAGTTTCTATAGAAACTCTGTAGAGATAACACACACTTAAAGATATACTCTTTTACTTGTTTCAGTCATTTGACTGCAGCCATGCTGGAGCACCGCCTTTAGATGCCTAGTACTTATTCTATCGGTCTCTTTTGCCGAACCGCTAAGTTACGGGGGCATAAACACACCAGCATCGGTTGTCAAGCGATGTTGTGGGGGACAAACACATACATATACATATATACGACAGGCTTCTTTCAGTTTCCGTCTACCAAATTCACTCACAAGGCTTTGGCCGGCCCGAGGCTATAGTAGAAGACACTTGCCCAAGGTGCCACGCAGTGGGACTGAACCCAGAACCATGTGGTTGGTAAGCAAGCTACTTACCACACAGCCACTCCTGCGCCTGCATATATATATATATATATAATCCACACACTTATACATATGCATACAGATATATACACAGGGTCTTACAGATAAATTGAGACCAATTTTAAGTAGCTGACCTTGTTTGCTTGAAAATCTAATCCTCCTTTTTATTTTTCAGGTAAATAGTCAACTGATTTGACAACAGAAAGTCATGGAATAACAGGATCATTCCCTCATTGTTGTTTTGGTGTGAGCCAGGCACACTGCCAATAAAGTAGTTAAGTTGCTGAAACTTTCAAAAGTAACAGTTTATTGTGTATATAAAGAAGAGGGGAAAGATTGACAGAAAAGAACACAAGGCTTGAAGTGATTCCAAGCACAATCCAAAGTTTCTTGCTGGCCTGAAACGCTTGATTGAATTTACATCCATGACAACTCTTGCAAAGGAACGCAGTATCCAGAGCTGTAAACAAGAACTTTGGCATGACTAGCTATGTTTGATGATGTGGTCAACTCCTGACAGCTAAGGCCAAAGCAATCAGAGCCAAAAGATGCCCAAAGCTTCTGTCATACATCAAGCATCAAGGTGCAGGAAAATCTTGTGTTTGTAGATGAGAAGTTCACTGTGGATGCTGAGGTGAATCACAGAAATTCTTGAATGATTGCACACAACCCTTCTGTGTTTGAGACTAAGAACTCTGCCTCAGGGATTGTATTTGGAACCATGGCAAGTAATGGAAGTGTCATGGATCCACACTTCATTGAGTCTGGCTTCAAGATCAGCACAAAGGAGTATCTGGACATCATGAAGAACTCTTTCTTACCTTGGATTGAGCAGAAGTTTGGGTTTGACAATGTGGTGCTTATCCAGGATTCTGCACCATGCCATGGTTCAAAAGTAACACAAGCCTTCCCTGGTGAGAAGGTGCTGTCTTTTTGTGAGGGTCAACATCTGGCCCAGTAATAGCCCAGATTTAAACCTTCTCAATAACTTTTTAGAGGACATACTTCAAGCAAGGACCAATGCTTTACCTCACTCGAGTGTCAACAGTTTGAAGATCTGCATCATACATGCAACATGCAAAATCAAAAAGGTGGAGGTTGCAGCAACTGTAAAATAATTTTGTTCTCATGTGGGGGCAGCAATTGCCCGAAAGGATGGCTGTATAGAGTGATAAATGTTTTTGTTGTAACAAATGTTACGTTAAATTTATATCCTGTCTACTACCATTATTTAGTTTTATGCATTGTAAAAATTGTCTCAATTTATCTGCAACAGCCTCTGCGTGTGTGTGTATATATACACACACACACTTATAGATATGCAGATATCTAAATAAAGCTTCCATTAAAATGTCATGCTAACTTTTGTTCCAAACCCCAGCTTAATAATGACAGTTTTCAATAGAAATGTGATAACAATAGGGTTTAATATACAGAGAAGAGAACAATTGATATAATATAATATAATGAACTTATTCGGTGCTCAGGTGCACTTCAACTCATTGGAAAAAGAGAAAATGTGGCCAAAAGTGCATGAACAGTACATAGAATAATGCACAGGAAGTGAACAGTGAATGAGTCAATAACAAAAATGGAGGGAGTGGGGCATCAGGTGTACTGTTGGCAAACTTCAGGAAGCATGGCAGTTTTGAAGGATGTTGTGTCCTGACAGCTAACGGACGATGTGGGTAGTTTATTGCAGGGTTCAGTAATTCTGAGCATGAAAAAAATGTGTTCAAAAGTCATGGGTGCTGTTTTTTGATTTTGTAAGCATGCCCACAAGTATTAGATATATGGAATTCAAAAAAGTGCCCAAGGTGGTTGTCAGAAAGATGGTGGATAACCTTGTGGGTGTCTACCAACTCAGTTGCCAGATGTCAGAGCTTTAAAGCATCCATGTGCAGAGAAGCAAGACATTCAGAATATGGTAGATGCCTGATGGTAGGTATTCGTCTGGTTGCACATTTCTGAACAGTTTCCAGGAGATTGATAAGCTAAGCAAAATAGGGGTTCCAGACTGGTGATGCAAACTCTAAGTGTGGACATACCATAGTCATATACAGCTTTAAATAGACAGCTGGAGAGTGGCTGACAAAGGTCTTACTGAGTGATGCTAAGACACTCTCGGTTTTCTCAACAATTTTTGAGATGTGTGTACTTTTCCTATGAACATTAGTGACACAAGCATAGGGCAAAAACCTGAACAGAAAGCCATAGAGATGGGCAACATATAAGGTACTTGATCTGCTAAAAGTAGCCACCAATGTAGGGTGTAGTTCTGGATAAACAAAGAACTGATGATCAACCAAGGGTGTCTTTGGCCTAACAACAATAGAAATCAGGTTATGAATTCATATTGTTTACGCCCACAAAGAACCATTACATAAATAAGCAAATTTACTGAGACAAGAACAGACATGGTTATATGGTTATGCTTGCACCACAACCACATTTGAGTAAGTCTTTTACTATAGCTCTGGGTCAACAAGTATCTTATGATGGATTTGGATAGACAGATAAACAGCAGAAAACTCAGTGTGTATGAAAATGTATATACAATAAGATGATTCTGAACTAGAATTAAAAACATCAATTATTGAAAACTTTTTTTAAAATCCTATAAAATGTCTGTCATTTTCATATAAACTACGAAATTCTGTTAACAATATGTAAAAAAAAAAAAATTTTTTAATTTTTTTATCTTGACACCCCCCATGAAGAATGAAAGAACAAATATCTGAATATGTCTGAAGAAGAGAAAAAGGAAAGCAAGTGGTGATGATAGAAATGTAATAGAAAGCCAAAATTTGTTAAAAAATACATACAAGGAAATGTTGATAGAAAATTGTGTATGGGTGTGTGTGTGTGTGTGTGTGTGTGTGTGTGTGTGTGTGTGTGTGTGTGTGTGTGTGTGTGTGTGTGTGTGTGTATATATATATACATACATACACACACAGGGTGCAATGGGTAAATTGACGCCATTTTATATTTTTAATTTTGTGCAAGTGCATTGTTTGTTTTTGATCTTGTCAGCTACACAATATGGTAGGGTCAGTTGAGCACCGTCTGTAAGAAAAACAGCACCATGACACAATTCACTTTGCCAGAAATTTGGAAACAACATGTTGTACTGCACCGGAAGCTCCAATATGAACATTTCAGAGTGTTTGGGTGTCAGTCTGAGGACATGTACCGAGAGTGATAAAAATCAAACATCCAGTCAACATCATGGTGTTTGGAATGATCACTCGTGATGGGGACATTATGCCTCTATTCACCTTCCCACATGGCCTCAGACTCAAGACAGAGGCATACATCAAGTGCCTAGAGGAGGTAGTGCTGCCCTGGGTCAAGAGGGTGGCTGCTGGAAGACCCTGTGTCTGGCGACAGGACTCTGCACCATGCCACACAAGCAAGAGAACAAAGTCATAGCTGTCAGACAATCTGTGACCACATCACCTCTAACATCTGGCCACTTATCTCCCCAGACTGCAAACACCATTATTATGTGTGGGGTGCAGTTGAGCGAGAGACCAACAAAACTCCTTGTAACACCAAAGACAAACTGAAGGCAAGGATTATGGCAGCATTCACCAATTTAAAACAGGAGACCGTCCAGAAGAGTTGCAGGAGATTCTGAAGTTGTCTGGAGGGCTTGGTTGAAGCCAATGGTGATTTTATTGAATAAATTTACCCTTTAGTATTTCAAGATATTTTTATGCAATTTTGGTAAATATATCTGTTAAAATGAGACGTCAGTATTATTTTCAGTTTTGTGTAATTTAGATGACAATTTATTCACCGCACCCTGTATGTGTGTGTGTGTGTGTGTGTGTGTGTGTGTGTGTGTGTGTGTGTGTGTGTGTGTGTGTGTGTGTGTGTGTGTGTGTGTGTGTGTGTGTGTGTGTGTGTGTGTGTGTGTATATATATATATATATATATATATATATATAGGCAAATCAAAACTAAAAAGAATAAAATTCAGAAAGATGTACACATTGAATGTATTAGGTTGGCGCGCAGTTTAAGATGGATAGAAAAGGGGGCATGACATTTTGAGCATAGTTCTTTATAAGGGAAAGAATAGTCTGAGAGAAGCACATGTATGTGTGTGTGTGTGTGTGTGTGTGTGGTGCATGTATATATGTGTGTGTATATATATATATATATATATATATACACACACACACACACACACACACACACATATACCTACATGCACACACATTCAGTGAGAGAGGATATTCTTTACAACCAGTCCACAAATAAAATAGCTATATATTAGTCTTTAACTCTTTTCATTCCAGCCTGCCTGAGATCACTCCTCGTTCTATGATAAAAAAATTTTTTTGTTTTAGAGTGATCTAAATTAAACCCTTCCATCAAAATTTCATGTTAATTTATGTTCCAAAACACCAGTTTAATAATGACAAAGTTACTTTACTAAATTCTTCATTACTTTCAAAATTAATTAAAACAAAACCAGTGAGTTTCAACAAAGATAAGATAATAAAAGTGTTAATATTTAGATTCAAACAATTCTGTTTCTGTTAGACATTTTAAAATAAGAAATGAAATACCATGATTAATATTTTGTCATGCGTCTTGAATCAATACTTTTATAAACCTTTAGTATTATTATAATTGCTTTTATTCAAATTAAAACCTACTTTTCTTTTGTTGGTACAGACTGGAAGTGTTTGCAATACTTTACATTTTTCTTGAGTCAATATCAAAGCATTTGAAAAGCATCACATTTTAAAGCCAGACTCGACTACTACTACTACTCCTTAGATTATACTCAACTTCTCAAACTATTCATTCAGTCTGCTAAACTACAAAATATAAGATCTAATTTAGATTTCTTTTGGTCAACAAATCTAAAGTTGCTCTTTGCCAATTCTCACACACACACACACACACAAAAAAAAGGTCTGTAATTCCAAGTCTTTGTAAAACAATAAATGGTATCTTTCTAAATTATATCCTGTATCTCTCTCTCTCTCTCTCAACTTCATTATTTAATTAATTAGTAAGTTTTTTATAATTTTACCCTTTACTACATGGTGCCACATAAAGAGCATCCAGTCCACACTGTAAAGTGATTGACATTTGGAAATGCATCCAGCTGTAAAAACCATGCCAAAACTGACCTTGCCTGTGCTGGTGCCAGGTAAAAAGCACTCAGTCCACTCTGCAGAATGGTTGGTGTTAGGAAGAGCATCAAGTTGTAAAAAAACCATGCCAAAACAGACACAGAAGTGTGGTGCAGACTTCTGCCTGGTCAGTTTCCCTCAAACTGTCCAACCCATGCTAGCATGAAAGGAGGACGTTATATGATGATAAGGATGCATTACCCTTGCATTATGCATTAATAATTTGCTTTCAGCCAGACAAATGAGTGTTTCTGCAGGTGGAGAGGATATAACAAATTGCATTAATTACAATACAACAATGCTAATAGTAGAATAATGTGGTTTCAGTATAAAACTATTATTGAAAATTTCAATGAAGGTAACTACTTGGACAATCCTAAAATCTTTACGAACTTTATAACCATAATTATATTACTTAAGCGTGTGAATGGTTGTGTGGATATGGAATTGTCTTTGTAACCACATGGCGTCAGATTCTATCTGTGTGGCACCTTGGGTAATATTCTCTACTATACCCTTAGATTAACTAATACCTTGTGAGTGGAACTGGTAGTTGAAAATTAGATGAAGCTCATCATATTTTGAATAAAACAATGTCACAATTAACCCCTTAGCATCCAGATTATTATCAAATGTAATGCTTATTTATTCACATTGATTTTAAGTAATCATCCATTATCTTGTAGCATTGAGATTTCGATGTGATTGCTTATTTTTAGAATGACAATGTGAAGCCAGATTCGGCCAGTTTGAACATAAAGCAAATAGAAAATTTGAGCCTGATATGGCCAGTTTAAATATTAAAGGGTTAAATCACCTATAAAAACAATATATTGTGAAACTTTGTGCTTTGTGCAAACAAGAGAATCAACATCCCTAAATTGAAAAACAGGTAAAGGTTGTTAACCTGAAAAGCATCCAGCCACAAAATAATGTCTCTAATAAGCAGTCACCCAAGCTACATAAACTATACCAGTATAGAAAAACAGGGCATAGAAGTGAATGGCTAAACTATCTTTTGCCTAATTTCTTCGTGATTCCTTCTCCTTATCACAATCACTTAATTTTTTCCTTTGTTTTATTCATATAATATAGTTTTGACTATATATAATATAGTTTTCCAGAGTGATACTTCCATGCTTTTATCAAGAGAAATAGCACACATTATTTCTGACAACAAAGTACAATCTTTTCCTCAACACCAGGTATTTATTAAATCCTCAAAAATGCTATGTCAAATAAATACATTTTATTCCTTTGATATTACAAAATGAATTTAAAAGTTTAAATATCTTTGGGCACAAGCCCTCTCTTTTCCTTGCCACTCTTAATTTCTAAGCTATAAGATCATTATTGTATTTTCATTTTTTATCTGTTTAAAAATTAGTCCCAAATGATAATAGTTTAGTTCGAGAGAGAGAGAGAGAGAGAGAAAGAGAGAGAGAAAGAGACAGACAGACAAACAGACAAAGAGAGAGAGAGAGAGAGCATCTGAATATCAGAAGAATTATTATTGTGATTGCAGTTCATGTTATAAAACATACACACACACATACATACATGTGTGTGTATATGTACACACACATACATATACACGCAATAAATATTGGGCAAATCTTAAAATTATTCCTTACCTAAATTAACCAAGTCAGGAAAAACAACAAACAAAAAACACTTTAAAGCTAACACACACGCACACACACTTAAATACACATATCTAACCACACCTAAAAAGTAAATAAAAAGCAAAAATATCAATAAATAAAAATCAGCCAGAGTCAGCACAGTTAAAAAAAATATATATATGTATATAATCATAGCATTTAAGTTGTGAAACCTAACAGTGTCCCGGTGGATGCAGTTTTATATCTTACCTTACAAACTCTGCTTTCTTTTCAATAAGTTTGCGAGGAGAGAAATTCACATTGATGATCCCAACATGGTTAGGCTGTGGAGAATGAGAACCTATAGGCAAAACGTGGGCAACAGAATGGCAACAAAAAAAAAATTAAAAGAAAGAAAGAGGTTTTTTTTTTTTTTTTTCAACAGAAGAGAAGAAAAGTGACATTTCTTTTCTTCTAGAATTTCTCTCGCAGAAATATATATGTTTATACATGACTTTGTTTTTACTCACCCAAACTTATGTAGTTTGTAAAATAGAAAAAATAACAATAATACTAATTTGCTGCGAGAGAGAGAGAGAGAGAGAGAGAAAGAAAGAGAGAGAGAAAGAGAGAAAGAGAGAGAGAAAGAGAGAAAGAGAGAGAGGAGGATGCCTAATATTTCAGGTGGGACTCTACATCAGTCAAAGGACCCTGCCCCAAAACAGTTACACTTTTCTCACTTCTTTCCACTTTGCAAACATTTTGTACTAGTTGCTGACAGAGAATTTCCCTAGTTTCTTCAAATTCTGTTGTTTCAATTACACAGACAAACACACACACATTATATATTCTTATATTCCTCTTGCTGATTTCTGCCACTTGTCTGTGGTGCCATCTTCTTTATAGTCAATTATATCAACAGCCATAATTATTCTATCAACTTCAAAAAAATATGTAAGTCAAAGTGGCCTTTGGTAACAGTTCAAAATATACACAGTATGCTTTTAATTCATTTCAGTCATCCAGCTGATACACCATAATGGAATATATATTATATATATATGCATACATACACACACCCAGTACATCCATTTATATTCATGTGCATATATATATATACACGTATATATATGAATGTGCTGTGTAACTATATGTAGATATATAATAATTATACCACACACACACACACATAAGCACTGTATGTATACCTAACATTAATATCTCATCTAACTGAAATAAAATTGTAAAGTCATCGGATTCATAAAATTAGATTTCCCCCCAGACTAAATTTTATACTTCACTAGTTAATGAACCTTGTCGAATATTTTTCCTAAAATGTATCAATATAGTTAAGTACTTATTCCAATTTAATGATTGAATGGTAGAATTTTTCTCCCACTTTAAAATATGATGTAATAAAGAATCTAATTTGAATTTTTAACAAGAAGGAAAAAGAAAACTATCTGAAAGGAAAAAAAAAACTTTTCAAAGCACTTAAAAATAAAATTACACATGTTGTGTAAAATATAATAAAAAATTCCATCAAATAATTTATCAATTCTAAACGATGAAATATTAAACCCTGAAAGTGAAATGATAATGTATTCTAGTTAATGCCAGTAAGCTTGTTTTTGAAATTAGATTAATCAATCTTATTATCGTGCAAAAGAAGAAAAAAAAAATTTAATTAAAAATTGAAGAACACAGATAAATACAAACAAACAATCAAAACATAAACTTAAACATTTTTAGAACTCTGTAAGAAGACCCATGACAAATATCGATTAGGAAAACACACTTGCACACAATATTCAGTGTATAAAAAAAAGATTGTTTAAATGGCAAATGTAATATGCATGAAAAACACGGAAAAAAAAAAAGAAGAAAAACAGAAAAACAGGAGCTAGTCATAAATAATTGTATATGTATGAATCTATGTACATGTGTGTGTGTGTGTATAACTTCTTAAAAGAAAAAAGAAAAAAAGCAGCATCTGTATAACCACTCCCACCCACCAGTTTGTCCTGAAATTTGCTTAGTGTTGTTGAACTTGCTTTTGTTCCATTCTTTATATTCAGTTGCTTAAAGGATTATGCAAAGATGACACAAAATAAATTTCAGAGTTTTGAAAACAGATCTACAACATTACAAGAAATGCACGATTTTGTATTAACAACGATCCTTTTGTTAAATTTATAAGTATAAATTTTCAATTGACTGAACCATGAAATATTACTTCTTGCTTTTATTGACTTTTATCTGTTTTTCAGTTGAAGACAAATGAATTAAAATATCAACTAAAGAGTGTTTTGAAAGCAAGAAAAAAAAAAAAAAAAAATGTTACCACCATTTGCACCAAATCCTCCAAAATCACAGAATAATATTATGAAATAGTATTATTGGAATATCATGATTTTTTCTTTGCCAGCATAGCAAATAGTAGTGATAGTCATTTTTATAATTTTTGAGGCAAAATATTTAAGAGAGGCTTGTGTATTTACTCAAATGATAACTGAAGATATTTTTCTAATATTTTTGTAATTGTGAACATATGTCATTAAGAACATTTGAATTCGAAATAAAGTTTAAACTCTCACAATTATCTACAGAATATGGAAATAACAGAAAACATACACACATACTGCCACACATTGAAGATAAATTTAGGAAAACATGTTTTCATATCTGCATGAAATTTAGTGAGATTCTGGAATTTGAAACCCTATTAGCATCCTTTATTCCAAGTTACCCAATCTTTCTTCAACCACCCATTTTCACAAACTTATTAAATTCTTGATAACAATTTCTCCTTTTCTGAAATCCTCCCACAACAAATAGAGATTTTGCTTTAAATCAATCAGATTCTTAATTTCTTACAACACAAAAACTTAAACCAAATTTGCAAATTTTATTTTACAAAAGAAACTCTAAGGACAGACAAATAAATCATAAAGGGAAGAAACTAACTTGACACAAAGCAAATTTTTCCATCAAGAATTTACATGAATATATATCACAGTATTGTCCAGACATACGTTTATATTAACAGTATTAATAGAAACTAAATTTCAATTAAAATTAAAAACTCGAAAAAACCCTGATATATATATATAATTAATCAAACAAGAAACCAATATATTTCAGAAGAACAGAGAACTCACAAATCTATATGCCATCAGAAAGATCAGTTTTCCTCACCCATTTACACTTGTCTATATTTCATGAATTCCTCATCTGTATTTAAAATATAAACTTAAAGAATGAATGTATAAACTTAGATGGCTCTTAAATTTTCATCTTTCAGAAAGACTCCACTCTTGTTTCCACAACACTTTTGATTTTAAGCAGTTAATCCCCAACTCACTTTACTATTCCCTAAACATATCAAAGTATATGGATCCTACTGAGTAGTTGCAAGACCTTGGCACGATGCATCTATCACAAGTCTGCAACAGGTTCAAATAATTGTATCACTTATGCCTTTGTATGAAAATATTATGTGAAAAAGTATATTTTCTTAACATATTGATAGAAAAGATGGTGTCATGCAGCATGGTCAAGTCTGGAGTTACAAGGTTCCAAACCTAACTTTCTGGCATGACTGTGCGGTCAGGGTTTGCTTTGCAAACACAAGGTTTTGAGCACTTGGGCAAATATTTTCTACTATAGCCTATGGTCATGCATGCATGTATGTATGCATGTATAGCTTCTTGTATGTGTACCTGTGTGTGTCTCCTCGAATCTTTGGTTGTACGGCTCAGTAACTCAGTGATGCAAAGACATGAAATGAAACACCTTAATTGAAAACAAGAGTAAGTGTTAGAAAGAGTATTCAGCCACAGAATATTATCTCAGTAAGTCTTGTGCAACCTGTGCCAGTATGGAAAAACTGAACATAAAAATCATTACACACACATAACTTATAAAACAGCATCATCAAAAGTGAATAAATCCACCCCAGTTTCTACACATGAGGGAACATTTATTTTCTATATTTTATATTGTAAATTAGTGTTCGTGCAATTCGAACAACCCACAGTATTTTTTACTCTAAATCTTATTGGTTTTCTAGACAATATTTATATCTTTTACCAATATACATCACTAGGTGGTTTTTTTGATACCACCAACACTACTGAGGCTGTTAAATACTTGCAAGTCAAGGGAAGGGAAAGGAAATAGCTCTTCGACTGAAAGAAGGAGATGGCTTTATGCTAAGTGTTCGGAGACTAAATTACAATACAGAAACAAGCCTGTGTCTTTCTATATAATGGCTAGCCCACATTATATAAAGGTAGGAGTATCTGCAAAGACAGCAGATATGGTGGTAAAGGGATATGTACAGTTTCCATGAACGAAATTCTACTTAGAAGGTATTAGTCAACCAGAAATTATGGTAAAAGACATTTCCCCAATATGCTGCACTGTAGGAAGCAACCCATATTCCAGTGCTAAGAATCAAATTTCTTTATGGAAATTTTCTTTGCAATCTATTTTATTGCTAATAAAATACTCAAAGATGAAGTTCACCTAATTTATACTACTGTTTAAGATTATTAGTGGAAGAAGGTAAAAATCATCATCATCATCATCATCATCGTTTAACGTCCGCTTTCCATGCTAGCATGGGTTGGACGATTTGACTGAGGACTGGTGAAACCGGATGGCAACACCAGGCTCCAATCTAATTTGGCAGAGTTTCTACAGCTGGATGCCCTTCCTAACGTCAAAAATGAGTAAATATATACAAAGCAGAAGATACAAGACATCATTTATATTTTACAGAGTCTGAGAATTAACAAAAGAAGACTAAGAATGCAGTCAAGACCACAGAAATAGAAAAGAGTTAATTAGAGCTAAACAACACATCTAGAAAACCTGAACGTGTGTGGTGGTTTAAGAGTTAACAAAAACTGTATTTATAAACAACGAAAATATTTTAAGGAAAATTGTTATATAGTTTTGCCAGTATATATATATAAGATGAAATCACAAAGTGGATCTGAGATTGTACGTCTCTTTCCTATAAATTGTAATTTATCAATATTTCCATAGTAATATCCACTTTCTAAGATCAAAACAAGATGACTTTCACTTTTAATATACGAGAATTGGTAGAATACTCATTAAATCTAAGAACAAGAAATTTTTTTTAAATAACTAATAAAAATAGGAAAAGATAATTATTGTCGTTGAACCGTTGTCCATGTGTTAACCTACAACATATTCCAAATAAAGAATGACTTAATATAACTAATGACAAAAATTAATAGTTAATATAAATGGAATTTCATTCTGATCAAATATTTTCATTAACTGAACATTTATTTCAAAATAAAAGCTGAGGCATTTTTTTAACGCAAAGAGCATTATCGAACATTTGTTCACAATGTTAAATTTTTGCTTCTGACACCAAACAACCAATAAAGAAATTCAGAAAGGAAAAACTATCAATTAACTTGAGAGTTATCTCCCGTTACACCTGCCTTACTTTTAAATCGAGGCTAAGATTGTGACACGTTTAGAATTATGGACCACTTTAGGAGGCTCATTTGTGATTTATGCTTAATAACCCACTCGGCCTTTCTTCTACTGAAGGATTCAAAATTAAATCAAATGAGTTATAAACAAGAAATCGATACGTTTACGAGGTTTTCTGAGACCCTCAACGCAAACTATGCCATCGGAAATAGGCCTCAGGAAAAAGAAAAAAGGCAAGGCAGAAGAGATATGAGTTTACAAGACAATAAATAAAGATTTTTGTTTAAAATAAATGCAGAAAATTGTATCACAGCAGTTTCAAAGTCTGAAAAACTATTAAACACAGCTTCCAATTTCACTAATTCCTATTTATAGAGATACACAAGAAGAAGGTATCAAGAGAATTACTACGAACCTTATCACAGTGAAACAAAACTTATTTTTATTAAAAGTTATCAACGATTTGGATAAACTGGTGTTAACTAGGATCCAACGCTGAGAGTAAAAGTAAAGCCATTTTCAGTAAGTGAAATCTTGCCAGGAAAAGGAATACAGCTTTTTAAAAAAATTATAGTCGACAATTTTTAAAAAATAATCTACAGTCTAATAGAAAATTTCATTCGTTCGTTCATTCATTCAAATTTTAGAATGTTGGAATAAATCAGAATAACAGAATATCTGCTATAACTCGAAAATATAAAACTGAGCCAGTGGCATACAAAAGCACTATTTGAGCATAGCCGATGTCAGTGCTGCTTGACTGGCTCCTGTGCCAGTGGCACATAAAAAGCACCCACTGCACTCTTGGAGTGGTTGGCGTTAGGAAGGGCATCCAGCTGTAGAAACCATACCAGATCAGATTGGGGTCCAGTGCAGCCTACTGGCTTGCCAGAATTCAGTCGAACCATCCAACCCATGCTAGCATGGAAAGCAGACGTTAAATTACAATGATGATGATGAGCCAAAGTCAAATTATTTAAATATCAGAAAATAAGATTAATAACTGCTAAGACAAGCTAATTTGCATAATGCCATTTGCTTGAGTAATATTACATTGTCTACTATTTAAAATGTAAAACAAGTATTTCAACTAGAAAGAAACATACAAGTGTTTGATTTGGCCAGCAATGCTACAAGAGTTTCTAAGTTTGGTGATAACAAGTTATTCCAATTCAAATAGAAGCATAAATAGAACCAATCTAAAATGAACTCAATCTGTATAAGAATTTCATTACAAGAGCTCCACCTTGACCCAACTACTACTGAAAAAAAAAAACAGTCTAAGATTATTCAAATAAGTACATGGTAGGATATGACTAGTATACAAGTCATCAAACCTATTAAAGTATTGTAATGTTTAAAAAAATGCTTTGTTCTTTTTGCATGTAGAACGAAAACTTCCCAGAAATGTAAAAGAACCTATTCTTCATATAATATCAAAGATGATTATCAATTATTCTGTGCTTAACTCCATAGCCTTGCTTAATACAGTGTAAATGTTGCTCTACAGACATATAAATTCATGGTTATGTTTAATAAAAATAATTTACCCTGGATATTCCAAAAACACATTTCATATTTGGTAACTAAAGTCTTAGAATAGTTTTGATATTTTTGCATTAAAAGTTGAGCAGAAAAACTTACATTTCATTACATAATTTTGCATCTTATATTTATCACATCGCTATAATATACACACACACACACATCTATACTACACTAAAACCAGTCTCTCTACAAAGCTATTCATTATAGATACTATAATAGCACAACATCCAAACCTCATTCCTTCCACCACCACCTATAAAACCTAAATATATTTGATAAACTGACTGTATACTTTAATACTCATTTACTCAACTCCCAAACTCTAACAACTCATATAAATCACACATTACAAAACAAACAAAACCCAATATCTAACATTCACTCACTTGACCATTTTGCAAAACAAAACAGCAAACACTTTTCTTCTTATGATGATTTACAAATGATGACAAAACTCCAATTTGTGTTTCTCTCATTTCCATACGAAAACCCAAATATCCCTCTTCCCCTTTATTAGCCAATATGCCAATGAGAAAATATATCAACATTAAAATAAGTTAACTAATATATGTATATATTTATTTTTGTTCAACTAGAATAACATGAGATTTGAAATATTGTGTAAATAATACCTCAGTATTGAGAAAGAATAAAGATAATGCATAGAAATATAACAGAAAAATAACTTAGACTTACTCTAAAAACAAAAAAAAAAGAGCAATGATGGCTTAATGAAGCTATATAATCCAAGAATTAAATATTTTCACCTACATATCCAAAAGCTAACATAATTCTAAGATTCTAAATTTCTTTCTAACAGTCCCATTAACATTCTTAGTTGTGAGGATCTATTCAAACTAATATAGTAAAGTGTGGAAAAAAAATAGAAAAATATTTTCAAGAGAAAAGAAATAATTTTTATCCGATAGTCATTTAAAGAAACATACCTTTTCTTCGTGCATTGCCAAGTGATGCTCTGCTAACATTCGAATACCCAATCTTGAAGTTAAAGTACGATCAAGAAAGATTTTTATCAAGTTGTCATCCTAAAAAAATAAAAAAATAAAAATTCAAAATTACCAAGAAGAAAATAATATCAATAAAAGCTATGTGCATACGTATTTCTGAGCATCTGCATGTTTGTCTTAAGCTTATTTGTTCATTTAACCCCATTTTTCCATGCTAGCATAAGCTGGACTGGGATTTATTAGCAATAGAATTTTATGGCTAGTTGCTCTTCCAATTGCCAATCATTACTTGTTATCTAAGTAAAGGATTTTCTATTCCACAGATACTTCGAAAGCGTAAATTGACTGGTTGTAATGTCAAGAATATATATATATATATATATATATATATATATATATATATATATATACTATATATATGACACGTAAAAGCACCCACTACACTCTCGTAGTGGTTGGTGTTAGGAAGGGCATCCAGCTGTAGAAACTCTGCCAAATTAGATTGGTGCCTGGTGTAGCCATCCGGTTGCACCAGTCCTCAGTCAAATCGTCCAACCCATGCTAGCATGGAAAGCGGACGTTAAACGATGATGATGATGATGATATATATATGTATATATATGTGTATATATATATAGATAGATATATATAGTTGGAATTTACAAAACAAAACATAAGACGAAAACGGGTGTGTAAACAACAAACAGATGTATTAGTTTAATGCTTGGAAAGTGAGAAAGTCATTTACGTTTCGAGCCTACGCTCTTCATCAGAAAGGTACACAGAAATAAACAGGGAGAGAAAATAAAAAAGGTTTAGTGGCCAGCGATCAATCACGGTGAATATATATATATGTATAAGATTTGGGTTTGGACCTGATCAGTTGCTCAGTTCTTAGCTGAAATTGGTGCTTATAAAGTTTGATGTCATTTATGTTGAACTTTAAAAAAAAAATGAATTCAAATTACTTTGATATGTTTGCGAGATTCTCCAAGACCCTCAGCCAATAAAGAGACTACATCTTTATGATCATCCAAAAGACTTTTCAACGTTTGACTATATTTTTGCTCATCCTCAAAGTTATGAATCTGTAAATAATAAAAAGAAAAGTACACTTCAAAAACAAAAAAAAAAAATCAAATTATCATTTTTAATGTATTTGTGTGTGTGTGTCCCCTCTTTGTAAATGAGTCTTTACTGTGTAGCATTTCCCAAACCTAGTGGTTCTCAACCATTGTTTTATCCATGGACCCCAGACCCCCATATCTATTCGATGTTTAAAACCTCGTCTTAAAGATACTTCTTTCAAAATTCCTATTTAGTTTTTCACACATTCACTTGCACACATTAGCAAGAAACATGTTGAACTATGTTAAGTGTTACAGAAAGAAACATAGCCGTTTCTTGCTCTAAATACATCAAAACTAAACATTTTTTTCATGGACCCTTAAAATAATACAGTTGATCCTCAAATTACTATTTTGTTTGACCCCCCCCCCCAGGGGCTATATGGACCCTGGTTGAGAACCACTGCCCTAACCCTTTAGCATTCAAATCAGCCATATCTGGCTCAAATATTCAACCTCTTTTATGCTCAAATTGGCCAGATCTGGCCTTTCACATTTACCCTACAATGTCATTCTAAAAGTAAAATCTCACACCATCGAAATCTTGCAACTATGAGATAATGCATAATTAACCCATTTTAACCCACTATCCTTGTTTGAGGACAGTTGTATTTGGTTTGTTTACTGCAATAAAGGTTAACTGGACGCTTCCACATGTTTGCTATCCCTATTTATATAACTATCTTCAAAATTTCAACAAATTGCAAAATTAAAAACCTGGGTTGAAATGGGTTAATTCATTCAAAACAATGTGAATAAATAAGCATTGCATTTGACAGAATAATCTGAATGCTAGAAGGTAAAAGAAATTAATATTTAATTCATTCATCCAGAATTTACAGAAAGTAATAAAATTACAGTGAATTGAACACTTATAATGCAATGATACAATAGTGCAAAAGTCAGTCAGCACTAATTAATTTCTAAACTTATCACTACAATTTTACTAATATAATGTTAGGGAACATATAATTATACCATCAATAATTGATGAGTTTTGTTTATTTGGCATTTAATGCTTTTGATAGAGTAGTTCAGTGTGAAGTATGGTTTTGATAGATTTTTATATGATGTTAAATAGAATAAAAATTATTGCCAGATAAATTTAAATAAATGACTTACACTTGGAAATTCAGTTAATATGTTGAATGCCCGAATGTACATTTCATGCTAAAAGAGAGAAACAAAAATAATCATTTAATGATAAAATATTAGAGAAAAGAAAAAGAAGTAAATATAGTGAATATTTTTTGCTTTCTGTGACTTTTTCTTTTATGATGTGATTAATAAAAGATTTTAGATATACCTCCCACCTCCCCCAAAAAAGGCAGATGCTTACTAATTACATGTTTCAGTTATTGGACTGTGGCCATGCTGGGGCAGCACCATGCCTTTACTTTAAGGGTTTAGTAGGACAAATTGACACCAGTAGTTATTTTTTAAAAACCTGTCTCAGTCTCTTTTTGCTCAACCACGAATTCATGGGAGGCATAAACAAACCAACACTGGTTATGAAGTGGTGGTGGAGAGATGCCCTTCCTAATGCCAACCACTTTCCAGAGTGTACTTTTACATGACACCAGTATGGCATGGCACAGTCTCTTCTTATGTGGCACTGATACAGATCCCCTTATGTGACGCTGGCACAAGTGCTTCCCACAAAGTGCCAACATGGGATATGTATTTAATATCATAGTTTATAAACAACAGCATATTTGGTTACAGGTTTCCAGGGAGGAGCAGGGGGATTTACTCATTAGCTTATCATCATCATCATCACTATCGTTTAACATCCGCCTTCCATGCTGGCATGGGTTGAACAGCTTGACAGGAGTTGGCCAGGCAGAAGACTGTACCAGACTTCTGTGTCTGTTTTGGCAGGGTTTTTACGGCTGAATGCCTTTACTGTATTTACAACCACAACAGTGATAAGAGCGAGTTAACACAATGCAGCTGAACTATCAAAGGACTTTGTTTATAAAGTAGTTGTTTTCTTAGTTTACTAGGAGGTCTGATTAAGAAACTCTTTTTGCAACCACATCGTTTCAGGTTCAGTCCCACTGCGCAACACCTTGAACAAGTGTCTTCTACGAGAGACCTGGGTCAGCTGATGCCTTGTGACAGAAACTATGTTGAAGCCTGTTGTGTATGTGTGTGTGTGTGTGTTTGTGCATGTGTTTATAAACAATATTAAACACACATAAACAAGGCATATGTTTTCCCAGTTCATGGGCAGGATGCAATTATAAGCATAAGAGAATATATTATCTTCAATTCACCTGGAAGTCATAGACAAGCAAGATAACTTGTATCAGGTTCCCTCTATTACTTTTAGGTGATTTAACACCAGCAGAATTGGAAAGAATATATTCTCCTATACCTATAATCACAGCCTGCTCACAAAATGGCAACTGGCAAAACACATGCCTTGTGTATGTGTGTTCAATATTGTTTATATCTCTCGGGCTGCTTCTCATTCATATTTGAATATAAATGTGTGTTTGTGTATGTATATACCATCATCATTTATTGAGGACAGACGTTAAATGATGATGATATGTACACATACACAAAATAATCTCTGCCAGTCAATCCTAAAGCTTTAGTAGAATACACTTGTCCAAGGTATAATGCAGCATCAATCACAGAACCTCATAGTTGTGTGTGTTCCTTTGTCATCCCACCATAATTTGGCAACTAGTCTTGGTTTGTTTATGTCTCCATAATTTAGGGGTTCCGCAGAAGGTACCAACAATAAATACCAGGCTTAAAAAGAAAAATAAGCATAGGGGTCAATTTGTTTGACTGAAACGCATCAGAGGAGTGGTGCGCCAGCATGGCCGCAATCAAATGACTGAAACAAGTAAAAGATAAAAGATACACAAATTAAGGGCTTGTATGTACCAAATTCTACAAACGAGTAAAGTAATTAACCAAAAATTAGAGTAGAGGACACTTACTCAAAGCACCATATAATGGGAAACATGGTTGGTAATCTTAATCACACAGCCAAGAAAGTACACTTTGCATTCAAAGATTGTGTCATATATATCCCTACTTTACAACTTCTTCCTTTTCAATCCAAAACTTTGAAAAAGCAATAAAGATTTCTTTTATCTGATTCACTTTTTGGCTTCATGGGTGAAAAAGTGTTTATTGGAGCAATTATCTTTCAAATAGCCTACTCAACAGACTGACTGAAGAAAACGAAAGTTTTGTGTAAATCAATACAATGGTTTCTATAATGTTTGAGCTCAGGAGTGGCTGTGTGGTAAGTAGCTTGCTTACCAACAACATGGTTCCGGGTTCAGTCCCACTGCGTAGCACCTTGGGCAAGTGTCTTCTACTATAACCTCGGGCCGACCAAAGACTTCAGAGTGGATTTGGTAGACGGAAACTGAAAGAAGCCTGTCGTATATATATATATATATATATATATATATATATACATATATGTATGTGTGTGTATATGTTTGTGTCTCTGTTTGTTCCCCCCCCCACCATCGCTTGACAACCGTAACTTAGCAGTTCGGCAAAAGAGACCGATCCAAAGAATAAGTCCTGGGGTCGATTTGCTCGACTAAAGGCGGTGCTCCAGCATGGCCACAGTCAAATGACTGAAACAAGTAAAAGAGTAAAGAGAGTATGACCATGCAATCAAGAACAGCACCTTGCATCCATTGTACCTCTCTAGAAAAGATACATGATGATGATGATCATAATAATAATAATAATAAAAATCCTTTCTACATTAGGCACAAGGTCTGAAATTTGTGGAGAGGGGACTAGTTGATCACATCAACCCCAGTACTTGACTGGTACTTAATTTACCAACGCCAAAAGGATGAAAGGCAAAGTCAACCTCGGCAGAATTTGAAGTCATAATGTAAAGATGGGCAAAATATCGCTAAGCATTTTGCCCAGTGTGTTAACAATTCTGCCAGCTCACCGTCTTTTTGGCTTCAAGTTTTGGCACAAAGCCAGCAATTTTGGGATACAAAATAAGTTGATTACATCCACCCCAGCGCTTAACTGGTACTTATTTTATCCACCCCAAAAGGATGAAAGGCAAAATCAATCTCGGCAGCATTTGAACTCAGAACATAAAACAGACAGAATGCCATTAAGAATTTTGCCCAGCATGCAACTATTCCACCAGCTCACCACCTTAATGATAATAATAATAATAGCCCTATCTACTAAAGGCACAATGCCTGAAATTTGGGGGAGGGGACTAGTCGATTACATTGACCCCAGTGCTCAACTGGTGCTTATTTAATCAACCCCAAAAGGATGAAAGGAAAAATCAACTTCAGCAGAATTTGAACACAGAACATAAAACAACGCCTCTAAGTACTTTGCACAGTGTGCTAACAATTCTGCCAGCTTGTTACCTTAATAATAATAATCCTTTCTAATATAGGTACAAGGCCTGAAATTTTGGGGAGAGGAGAATAATCGATTACATCAACTCCAGTGCTCAACTGGTACTTAATTGATCAACCCTGAAAAGATAAAAGCAACCTTGGCGGAATTTGAACTCAGAATGTAACAGACAAAATACTGCTAATGATTCTGCCAGCTAGCCATCATAATAATAATAATAATAATAATAATAATAAAGTAGAGGGAGGAAAGAGCAAATTGGAGTGTCCCATTGGAAAAGAAAAAAAAAAAAAAAAATTACCACTTGCAAAATTGTTGGATTGCAGCCAACAATAAACGGCAGTCCTCTGAAACCCCCAATTCTATGAGCAATTCGGACAGGCAATTCTTTATGAAGATACTGGGCACTTCTCTGTGGAGAAACCAAAAAAATATTTTTAATATTAAAGCTGGATTTGATGAAACAAAAATATACATCCAAATGAGAAAACAATGTCTTTGGGGTTTTACTTACAAGAATTATAAGAGAATATTAATGTAGAAACAGGAAGTAAATCTTAACAAAAGACAATTTGGTTAATAATGCAATTAATAATCTTTACTAATAAAAATGTTATATTTCACTATTTTAAAACATTTTATTTTTAAACCAAAACAATGCAAGTTATAAAGATGATGAGAGAAATCAGCTAACAACACCTTTATTCCAAAGATTTCCTGAAGAATAAGTCCTAACCCTGAAATATTGAAATACCAGGTAAAATCACCAACCTGTACTTTTATAATTTGCATTATTTTGGCTTAATAATAATAATAATAATAATAATAATAATAATAATTATAATTAAAAACATATATATATATATATGAGAAAATACTTCATGCAAATTATACTACTTTTTATTATAGTTAATTTAACATGTAGAAAGCAGGTGATGATGGTGATAATGATGATGATGATGGTGGTGGTGGTGGTGGTGGCACCACACAATGCATTTTATCATATGCTGCTGTTAATATAGCTGCTCATATACTTTTGAATTTTAAAGCCAATCACTTCGGAAGACTCTGTGCTTTACTATTTAGAGAGTTGTCTCACCCAAAGATCTATTGCTTATGTTTATTTTCATGGGATTTAATTTTGGTTTTCACAGCTTTTAACAAAGCTTATTCGGTGTAATGGCCAAATAAATATTATCCAGCGAATCTAGGTTCCACAGGTACCAAACATTGCACATAAATTACCATTCATTTTATGAATTATTTATAACATACAAATAATCAACATTGAGAGGTAACATTTGATTTGAAACAATCTCAACTAATTGAGATACTTCTGTGGAGAAATGGATTCCATATTCAACCAAAAAGAAAACTTACCTCCCAGGAGTAGTAACAGTAGAAGCAGGAACAGATACAAGACAAGCGATCAACCCTTTAGCATTTGAATTGTCCATATCCGGCCTAAATATTCTACATGTTTTATGTTCAAACCAGCCAGATTCAATCCCTTACCTACCCCAAAATTTCAATCTAGGTTTCCAATTAAGGAAAATAGCTTCAACCTGTCATGATCCCCAGGACTCATAAGGACGAAGCTTAAACCAATTTCCATGGCATATATATGTCCGAGATTACAACATTCCCTCCTGAATGGAATGCCAGTTGATTGCAGAGTTAATTTCCCACCTGTTGCTGAGAAGTCATTTACAGTTGAGTATACTAAAATGAAGCGTTTTGTGCAAGAACACCGAAGCCAGGAATCGAAACCACAGTTTGTGCATGGAACACCCTAACCACTAGGCCACAGACACTCATATTATGGAAATGAAGCAAGGAAGAAAAACCCATGAATTCTTCAAAGAAAGACTGCTACTGAAAATAATCCCTCAATTATGCATATCTTATTAATAAGTTTATTAATTGCCACAAATGTAAAGGAGATGCTCTAAATAAGAGTAAAATACAGAAATAAAAAAAATATGGAAGTGGTTGACTCATAGTGGCGCCAGTTTTAGATTGGAAGAGTGGACAGTTTTATTTTATAAAAGATGTGGCTATATTTCTCCTGAAACTATAACAATTTGTTGCTGATAACATTTCTGCTTTGCGCTTGTTATCCAAGAGAAAACTCTAGTGTAGTAAGCCACACATGCTCTTTAGATCAAGTGTGAGAACAAAGATGGCTAAGATCAAGTTGATAAAGTTGATACTAAACAATCAGCCAAGGAGGCAACTGATCATATCACGTTTACTAATAATAGGAAACAATAAATTCTCAAGATACCAGATCACTTAGACACAAGTAGACATTACTAGTGTGCAAATAGCTCACTAGCATAAATAGCACTGCAAAAGATAACAAGTACCAAGTTATGTGAACTTAGGCCATGATAGAAATATTAGCAACAGGGACCAATTTTTAATTGTCACCACCATTCCAAATAATTGGCCATCCACTCACCCACCTATCCAATGACAAAGACAATAATGACTTCAGTTATATAACATTTAAATGCAACAAATGAAAAGATAATATGAAACAGCTACCCACCAAAATTAATTAATTGAATCAGATGTGTATTAAGGCATGTATATGTGTGTTTGTGCGCATATGCATATGAGCATAAGAGCTGAATATAAAATTTATCTGCTCCAAAAGTATTTTTATTTATTTATTTATTTACAATAACAGGCATTGGACAATCCTACTTTTAAGATTTCATTTATAAATGTACAAGTAAGAGCATCAACATTTAATGTCCATTTTCCATGTTGGCA
This sequence comes from Octopus bimaculoides, assembly GCF_046866305.1. Taxonomy (NCBI): domain Eukaryota; kingdom Metazoa; phylum Mollusca; class Cephalopoda; order Octopoda; family Octopodidae; genus Octopus; species Octopus bimaculoides. The sequence goes on from NC_142944.1 coordinate 7,076,237, forward strand.
TTGATTGGACAATTTGACAGGATCTGATGAGTCAGAGAAGAGACATACTCCTGTCTGCTTAAGCAGATACAACTACACTTTTACAGTGTATACATTCTGTTTTCCAAGGCACCAGCATTAGTGAGGTCACCAAATAACTCATAAAACTAAAGACTTCTCCAACCTGAGTGGGCGCATAGACATATAGCAGAAAAGGATGTTAAATGTTGAGAGGTTAAAGTATGACACAAAGCACCAGAAGTATGAGGTTAAAGTATGATACAAAGCACTGTAGAGTAGTTTTATATCCTAGTATTGGATATATAATATATTGAAGCAGGGGGGAAGAAAGTATATACACAACACACTACTATTACTATTGGGAGGCGCAATGACCCAGTGGTTAGGGCAGCGGACTCGTGGTCACAGGATCGTGGTAAGGAAGTGTTGGTAATTAGTGGCTGGAAGGATGTGGGGAGGAGAAGGAATTAGGAGTTAATGTAGCTATAGTGTTCAAGAGTGGAGGAGTGGAATGATTCATGGCAAAGAATATTCTCTCTCTCATTAAACCCAAAATGGAGATGAACACCAATTTTTCTATGCGTTTGGCTTGAAGACTTGTTAAGATATTTCCTTAACATGAAACCAATGGTAGCCTTAATACATAAATAATCTTTATCCACCAATGCAGTGTTGAGCACTCATTTCCATTGTTTGATGTTTACACACACACACATTATGCAATAGAGTTTCAGTTACACCAACAATTTAAAAGCAAACAAAAAAAAAAAAGACATTTTAACAGTTGCAAATTTAATCAAAATTTTGCTTAATTAACAACTTGCAAACCTCAAGCTCACAGATTGTCCAAATAAACAAATGTCCAAACTGAGAACAGTCTCTGTCTCTCTCAAATGAGTGAAAGGTTATTTTCAGTTGTTGGATGTCGATATGCATACTTAACACTAAATTTCAAAATATGCTAATCACAGCTTACTCAATAAATGTACTGCATGGCATAGCATTCAAAATAGCAATGCACTCTGCAGCAGGAAATATGTATGTATTGATCAAGTAAAACAGAAGGAAATAGAATGGAAGGATTAGAGAGACAGAAAGGTGTGTGTGTGTATGTGTGTTGTAGAAGATAATCATTTGTCCTTTAATGATTTTGAAAGTGCTCATGACCTCTGCAGGTCATCTGAGACTGGGTGAGTTTGATGTTGTTAATCATTATCATCATCGTTTAACGTCCGTTTTCCATGCTGGCATGGGTTGGACGGTTTGACTGGGGACTGGCGAGCCAGTAGGCTTCACCAAGCTCCAATTTGATCTGGCAAGCCAACCTAATGCCAACCACTCCAAGAGTGTGTGTCGATCACTGCAAGAAAGACATGAGCAAGGAGATTCCAGAAGGAGGATGTTCTGGGGAGCAAGGATTGGAATATAATGGTTAGTGAAGAAGCAAGAGAGTTAGGTGCACCATAAGTGATGTGGAGGTGAATGACAAATAGGATAGGGATGCCTGAATGGCGGAGGCACAAGACCAGCCAAATTTTAGCCAGTATTTAGTTAACTTTTCTAAGAGAGAAAAAAATCAAATTAAATAAAGGCTTTGATTGATAAATTATAGATTTTGATTGGTGCAACTTTCTTAGCAAAATGCAAAGTTATGATCATAAACTGTAATTTCTCATAAAATTATTCAACATAACTCTTCTTTGATAAGAAGTGATATCAGTTTTCAGAAGGATTTCCAGATCTTTGGACATGCTATTAACATTTCTGAATTGAAATTTGCCAGGTGATATCCTCGGTCAACAGGGAATTGAAAATGGAACTTTTTAACTAACCAGCCGGTTCTTGTGTTCCAAACAATATGTCATGGACACAATATACAAAAATACAAAAGAACAAGTCACAGATGTCAACATTATTGTCTTCTGTGCAAATAGACCAGTAGTGTTAGTATGTTGAATGTAGTTTCATGTTCAATCCCAGACTTATCTCAAGAATATCACTTGAAGATGTTTGGAGAGTGTATCAATTACAACTAAAATAAGGAAATGGTCCACAAAACAGACTTTATAAAACTCATCTCAAATAATTTTGAATATCCTTGAATTTTTAAAAAATCATCACACACACACACTGCTCATTGAGCAATTATTATTTCTGAGGTTCTGCAAGCTAGGAAACATTTGTAGCTTGGGTTTTACCTGCTCCATTCCTTCAACTTGGGTTTTTATTCCTTCTGCAAACTGCTTGAAGCTTACTAACTTCCTATGCCTGAATTCTTACTTTTACATATCATTATATACACACCCACGCGCACACACACATACATACACACATATATATATATATATATATATATATATATATATATATATAACATGTGTGTATATGTATATATGATGTATGTGTGTGTATGCATGTATGTATATATAAATGTATATATTAATCAGACAAAAAATGAAGAATTATATCTTTACACAATAATTTTTTTGTCTTCTGTATATTTTGAATAGCTGGAGAAACTGTTTCCACATCATAAAATGGTTTGTACACATAATCAATCAATTAATTAATAGCACAGTAATTCCCCCAATCGTTCTCATGAAAGTATGAAAGATATTGTTAGATTCCTTTTTTTTTTTTTTTACAGTCTGCTACAAGCAAAACTTGTAAAAGTGGGATGGAGTCTTATTGCAGAGAGTGCTCACTGATGTATTTGCCTGGATTTCTTCAACCCCCGTTTTCTTTCTCTCCCTCTCTCATATATATAAAGTAAAGAGGATAAAACGCTTTGAAGAATTTCTTGGTAATTTCTATTAGCAAATGAAACATGTGTAATGGTGAATAAACAACACTCAAAAATTGTCCAACTTCCTGTTTTGTTGATATATATATATATATATATATAATATAAATATATAATATAAATATATAATTTAGAGAAAAGAACCAAAGTTCATGAACTCATCCATGAAAATCCAGTCACATATAGAAAAATTTGATAAGTAAATACACTAAAAAGAACTATAATAAAATACAAAGTAATAATCATAAAATAATAAAACGACAACATGTGTTTCATAACCAAATTTTCAAATAGAAAATAAAATATAATCAAATCGATTAAATCAATCGAAAATCAATTCTATTCAAAAATATAGCTAATCTTCAGGTCAAAATACAACAATATTAATAATAATAATAAAATGAATGTATATATATCAACCAACAATAAATAACAAATGAATTTATATAAAAATATTTATATCAAGATAGAAAAATGTTAAACAATAATATTAAAAATAAATGTAAAACTTATCTTATCGAAAATTATAAACTTGACATTATTATCTTTACGAATCATTGAATTTAATTGAGTTTTTACCTGTAAATTTGGATTTTTCTCCCTAATATTATAATCATATATATATATGTGTGTGTGTGTGTGTGTGTGTGTGTGTGTGCATATAAATATGCATTTATGTATGCGCGTGTGTATATATATGTGTGTGTGTATATATATATATATATATATATATATATATATATATATATATATATATGTGTGTGTGTGTGTGTGTGTGTACATACATATATATGTAACAGATTTAAAGTCAATACCCAATTCAACAGGTAGTAATCAAAACATTTTCCAAGCTATAAAGAAACCCACCATACACAAACAAAATGAACCCATTCCTTGTATCTATTTATCCTGACACTTGTGGAATGTGTTTAAGAGGAGCATTAGTTTGACAGCACTACTTTTTAACCACTAAACAGTTATCTTGATATGTAAGAATGAACCCATGTTTGTCAGTCACATTAATAGAGTTAGATTACAAGAAATGATAAAATGTTTTGTGTGTATGTGTACACCCGTGTGTATATATGTGTGTGCATATGTGTTCAGACATCTTTATTTCTCTGTTTTCTTTCCTCTCTCCTTCCGTTTTCACACCTCATTCCTTTATGAAGAAGAGTGTGGGCTCAAAATGTCAAAGACTCTTCCAGTTTCCCTGAGCATCAAACTAATATATCTTGTTCTGTTGTTCCCTCGCCTGTTACACTCTTCTGGTTTTTGTACAATTTGAACTATATTTTATTTATTTAATTATTTCACTGCTTCTGTAACCAGCATGAAAAACAAACTAAAATTAAAGCAAATCCAGATTCATTGTACATTTATTGTTTAACCCTTTCTGTTGAAATATATTTCCTTCATTACAATTAATTATGAAAGTAATAAACAGTTTAGTGAAATAACATTGTCATTACTAAATACATGTTTGGAACATAAAAGGAAGACTTGATGAAAGGTTTGAACTTAGATCCATTTAAAATAGACAGTTTATATCATAGAGCCAAGGGTGGTTTCAGGCAGGTTGATATCAAAAAAGGTCAGAAGGAAATTTCAAATAGGATTCCATTATAGAGACACAGGAGAAACATAAGTGTGTATCTATGTAGGTTTGACAAGTTTCATACAAACCAAATGTGCAAAGTTCAAACTGAACATTACAATAAGAATAACATACCTTAATTTCTATACAAGTGAATACAATTTATTTATCGAGGTTTTATGTTGTTTTGTGGGTGGAGGGGCATTTTTCATTTTAGTGAAAAAAAAATGTGGCTGTATGGTTAGAAGCTTGCTTCCCAACCTCTTGGTTCTGGGCAATTGTCTTCTGCTATAGCCTTGGGACAACCAAAGCCTTGTGAGTGGATTTGGTAGACAGAAACTGGAAGAAACCTGTCATGTATGTGTGCATGTGTTGTGTGTGTGTGTGTGTGTGTGTGTGTGTGTGTGTGTGTGTGTGTGTGTGTGTGTGTGTGTGTGTGTGTGTGTGTGTGTGTGTGTGTGTATTTATGCATGTATTGTCTTTGTGCCTGTGTTTGTCCCTCCACCATCACTTGACAACCGATGTTGGTGTGTTTATGTCCCCATAACTTAGTAGTTTGGCAAAACAGACCAACAGAATAAGTACTAGCCTTACAAAGGATAAATCCTGGGTTGATTTCTTCAACTAAAAAACCCTTTTAAGGCAGTGCTCCAGCATGACCACAGTCAAATGACAGAAACAAGTAAGAGTAGACCACCAATATTTATATTTTTCTTTCTGCTGAGCAAGATAGAAAAACAATGACTGGTAGATAGGTAGGTAGAAAGATAAATAGATAGGTAGTAGTAGTAGTAGCAGCAGCAGCAGTATTTGTACTGATGGTATTTTTTATATATGTTCTAATAAATATACAAGATCAAATAAAAATAAACAGCCAGAAACTTCATATAAGAGGAATCTTTTTGTCAGAGAAATTGTCATTTGAAAATAGAGTTTTGACTTCCTTTGAGACAATATTCAATGGAAACGAAAAAAAAAAAACAAAAACATTCTGAATTGAGTTAGTAAAAAAATTTTGCTCACATGACCTAGATATATACACTTCAAAATATAATATTCAGTTGTTTCCATGAAATGCAATATGCTGCTGGAGTCAATGTCACCAGGACTTGGTTTGCGCAAAGCATTTTATTTCATTTCTTTTGCTTAGACGAAAAAACATTTTCTGTCTATTATTCACAATTAAACACTCACATACATCTATATGCCAGCATGGAAGCTGGACATTAAATGGTGTGTGTGTTTGCATGTATGTGTTTGTGTGCATGTATGTGTTTGTGTGCATGTATGTGCTTGTGTGCATGTTTTTGTGTTTGCGTGGGTGTGTGTTTGCGTGGGTGTGTGTTTGCGTGGGTGTGTGTTTGCGTGGGTGTGTTTGTGTGCGTATTTGCATGTATGTGCTTGTGTGCATGTATGTGCTTGTGTGCATGTTTGCATGCGTGCTTGCATGTTTTTGTGTGCATGGGTGTGTGTTTGCGTGGGTGTGTGTTTGCGTGGGTGTGTGTTTGCATGTATGTGTTTGTGTGCGTATTTGCATGTATGTGCTTGTGTGCATGTATGTGCTTGTGTGCATGTTTGCATGCGTGCTTGCATGTTTTTGTGTGCATGGGTGTGTGTTTGCGTGGGTGTGTGTTTGCGTGGGTGTGTGTTTGCGTGGGTGTGTGTTTGCGTGGGTGTGTGTTTGCGTGGGTGTGTGTTTGCGTGGGTGTGTGTTTGCGTGGGTGTGTGTTTGCGTGGGTGTGTGTTTGCATGGGTGTGTGTTTGCGTGGGTGTGTGTTTGTGTGTGTGTCCTACTAATGCTTGACAACTGTTATTGCTTTGTTAACGTCTCTAACTTAGTGGTTCACCAAGAGACTGATAGAATAAGTACCAGGCTTAAAAATATAAGTAATGGGACTGATTTGCTTGACTGAACCCTTCAGGGTGGTACTCGAGCATGGCCATAGACCAATGACTGAAACAAGTAAAAGATAGAAGATAATTACATTACACACACAAAGAGAGAGTATACTTACAAGTATGTGAGTACCATCTCGATTCTTGCCTGCATATAATATAGCTGCTGGAGTCAAACGAACAGATGGCTAAAAATGAAAACAAAAAAAGGGAAAGTCAGTTTAAATACGGCAATATTTGTAATTCAAGCACTAAATCCCCTAATTGTAGTAACATATTATCTGCCCCTACTGGTTCAGTTAACACTGCAACAGGCATGGCTGTGAGGTTAAAAAGTTCACTTCACAATCAAACAGTTCTGAATGCAATCTTTCTGCATGACACCTTCTAGCATAGCCTCAAAGTTGACTTGAGTTGTGCAAGTGAAACTGGAGAGAGGGAAACACTATAGAAGCAAGTCAACTGGAATGAACCTATCCTTAGGTAGGAGAGTTAATTTATTGACCACTTTAACATTGCCAAAGGCAAGGTGGAGTCCACAACAAAGTGGACTCCACCTGGTCCTTTTGACTGGACAAGATTTTTCACTTTGCAGATAAATCAATCCAATACTGCAATAAGTCATAGTTTCTCCTACCTTTTATTTACTAATTTTAGAGGCTTTTCAAAGTCTACCTCCAAGATTGGTAAGGTACTTTCCTTCTTTTTAATAGTAACTACTAACAGAAGAAATATAGAAGAAAAAATAGCTAAAAATGATAATACATACATATATATAAAATTCTATTATAATGAAATATCCAAATTTAGTAACACTTGTAATTTCCAATACAAAATGTTATTTATGCTAAATAATCTTAATACTTATATTAGATTTAAAATTTTACAGTTTCTGTTGTCGAAAAACCTTATCAAAAGTATGTACTAAAATGGAATATGTAGAGAAAAAAGTTATTAATAAAATTATTAGAATAAACGTTCATAGTGTACTTCCTTTTTTCCTACAAGAACATATGGTAAAGGAAATTACCATGTGCTCTTGCAGGAAAAAAGGAAGTACACTATGAACACTTATTTTAATAATAACTTTTTTCTCTACATATTCCATTTTAATACGTGTTTTTGATAAGGTTTTTCAACAACATATGTTTCCATAAACATATATATATATATATATATATATATATATATATATATATATATATATATAAAGACAAAATGATTAAATAGTGCAATACAGTAGTATTGCTTCCCAGTAAAACAAAAGCATATATGCATACATACATATATATACATACATATACATATATATATATATATATTTCTTAATTGCCCACAAGGGGCTAAACATAGAGACGACAAACAAAGGGATTAAGTCGATTATATCGACCCCAGTGCGTAACTGGTACTTTTTTAATCGACCCCGAAAGGATGAAAGGCAAAGTCGGCCTTGGCGGAATTTGAACTCAGAATGTAACGGCAGACGAAATACAGCTAAGCATTTTGCCTGGTGTGCTAATGACTCTGCCAGCTCGCCGCCCTTTATATATATACACACACATACATATATATACATAATCACACACTATATATGTGCATGTGTGTGTAGACATTACATTTCCTGCTATATATATACATATGAATGATTGGGATAATAAGGACTCAATAGACACAAGATTCGATCGTGTCCACCTTCAAAATGTTTATCCTGCAACATCATGACACAGTGTGAATGATTTAAGAGGAAAACTGGGTGTAAGAGGCATCAGATGTTGTGTGCAAAAGAGATGACTGTGCTGGTTTGGTCATGTGATGCGTGTGGATGAAGACAGCTGCTTAAAGAAGTGCTGACCTCTAAATGTGGAGGAACCTGTGGAAGGGGAAGACCCAGGAAGATGTGGGACAAAGTGGTGAGAAAGGATCTTCAGATGTTGGGCCTCACAGAGGATTTGCTGTACTTGAGAAGATATGTCAAGCAAAGTAAAATCGCAGTCATCTGTACATAGAGACTTGTCCTTTACAGGTGCCGATGCCATGTAAAATGTACTTGTGCAGATGCCACATAAAAAGCACCCAGCACAATCTGTAAAGTGGTTGGTGTTAGGAAGGGCATCCAGCCACAAAAACCATATCAAAACGAACAATTGGAGTCTGGACAGCTCTCTGGTTGACCAACAATCATCAAAGCCATACCAGCATGGAAAACATATATCAAACAATGACGACAACGATGAATTTAAACACTTAAAACCCTTTCAAATCTCACAAATATTCCCTAGAAAAATAAAATACTTTCTGGCTTCCATTAAATTTCATTTCACTGAATCCTAAATCAATGCTAACAATCTTAATTTACCTATCAATATAACTATTTAAGATATTGATAATAATAGTTCAAATTTTGCCAAGGTCAACTTGGCTTTATTTCCTTCCAAGGTTAATAGAATAAGTACCAGTTAAGCACTGGGGTTGATACAATCAATTACCCACTCCCCTCAAAATTGCTGATCTTGTGCCAAAAATTATAAAGGATTATTATCACCATTATCATCAAGGTGGTGCCCTGACAGAATCATTAGCACAGTGGGCAAAATGCTTAGTGATATTTCATCTGACCTTACATTCTGAGTTCAAATTCTGCCAGGGTCAACTTTGCCTTTCATCCTTTCGGGGTTGATAAAATAAGTAGCAGTTGAATACTGGAGTTGATGTAATCAACTAGTCCACTCCCACAAGATTTCGGGCTATGTGCCTATAGTAGAAAGGATCAACATAATAGCAGAAATGTGAATGGTAGATTGGCATAATTATCAGACAAAATGCCAAGCAGTATTTCTTCCATCCTTTATCCAAGATAAAGTAAAGTACCAGTCAAGTAAAGGGGTCCATTTTTATCATCTAACCCTTACCTTCAAAATTCCTGTTCTTGTATGTTGAAAACAATTATTAAAACAGAAACATTAAGCAGAGCCCTGGCTAAAATGGCTTCAATTTTGTCTACAGCCTAAGATCAAACCCCACCAGAATTAATGAAATAATGACCACAGGTCTATTCAATCAATTCTACTGGAACAGATCCATCCAACACATGTTATTGTGGGAAAATGGACAGTTTTATTAGCATAAATAGATCCTGAAAAGTAAATTCTGAGAAATAAAATGTGATTTTTTTTGTTTGTTTTAAATTTCATTTGTTCCACTGACTCTGTCTTACCATAAACAGGAAGAAAACATGACACATTGGAGACATCAACCCCTTCAGCTTGCTAATTCCATCAAGCATATGGAAAAAAAACAAAAAAAACAATGGCCTTTTATCTAATTCACTCACAGTATTTTGATAAATAGAATCATTTCTTTGATATTGTGGGGTCAGAAGTTTTTTATTTTTTTATAAGAGATCAATAACATTGACAAAAAGTCTTGGACATCTTATTCCCATCTAAGCTAAGGTAAACAGATAACAAGGTGTTGTGTCTAGAAATCACAATGAAATGTCTACAGCGAGACTTGAGCTCATTACCTCTGGGTACTCAATCCAACACCTTATGCATTCAGCCAACCAGGTCACCTACAGAGGTTATAACCATCTGAATGTAGTGGAGATATTTTTAAAGTGTTTTTGTCTACAAACCACAATGAAACTTGAACTCATTCTCTCTATCTGTTCAACCATGTCATCTAAGATAAAGATCGTAACTTGAAGACTGGAGAATACATTCCCAACAAACTCTCCATGCCATATTGATTTCTAATTTTATCTTTTTTCTTTTTCTAAACTAACATTCAAAAGTAAGAATAGATTATATAATCATATCAAATTTCTTCTAACTATATTGAAATGGGTCAAACAAACAGAAAACACCTTGTAATTTTCTTCTTTGTCCAGGTGTTATGAAACTTTCATACCCAGAATGCAATATGTATACAATTTGAGTATCATGCAATTGATTTTGAGTTTCATATAAACTGGCCATTGCAGTTAAAATGCAAGGCAAATCTAACCATGAAACAGTATGTATATTAAAAAACTTTTACAGTTAAAGGATAAGCAAAATGTAAAGAAGTTTACAAATCTAAATTATATACACTGTAAAAATATATTAGACAGTTTAGTCACATTTGATATGTAAGGAAGTGGTTTGATAATATACATTAGATGTGTCTGCAAATTCAGGTTTGTTTTTCAAACATCCATACAAACAATTGATGTTAAGTGCTATTGTGATGAGAGAATGAAATATAAAAAGAATTTTATAAAAAAAAGTTGGGGTTTTTTTTCAGACATCATCCACATGATATCATATGAAATTTCGACTTTGTTCACAGCATAATGCAAACATAAGCATTAGAAGCAAGAACATGAAGTATGAGGGGTATATTACAAGCAAAACCTGAGGAAAATTGCTGAATAAGGTATCAGAAACAAATGGTGTATAAATTAAAGGGGAAAATTTCAGGAGTTAAAAGAATGGTAATATTGGTTGAAAATCTTAAAAGCGAGGAAATTTTGGTTGTAATAGAAAAAAATGTAAGGAAGATACAAAATGGATTATTAGTAGGGAGAAGGAGAAATTAAATGAAAACCTTTCGAAAAAAAAATGTTAAAGTGGAAAGCACCAACACAGGATAATAATGGTAAATTCAAAAGTTTAATATAAAAATAGTGATCTTACTTGTTAAAACAGTTTGTGGGATTTTGAATGCTTAAATATAATTTGAAAAACATTTCTTTTCTTAAACTATGACATAGAACACTTAATCCAAAGAAAGCACATCTTAGGTATGAAAATAATTTACTGAATGTTTTCAAAAGAGAATTTCCAAGACATAAATGAAACTCAAAATTTAAAGAAAGCAACAAAATGGTGAAATGCAAATTGTACACAAACATTATTAAAAAATGCATTGAAATATAAAATTATTTCAAGAAAAAAGTGCAAATCCTGAAAGAAAAAAAAAGGGAAATTATATAGGTAATGAGAGAGAAAGGGGGTGGGGAGAACTTGCTGTAGTAGTTACTAAATCTCAGTCAAATCAGTCAACCATCTTTAAAAAATATGTTACATAAAGTGCACCCTAGATAAAAATAAATATTTGAAAACAATAAAACAAAAAAAAAAAAAAAAAGATAGCTACAGCTGGAATATTTTTTTATCATTTGTCTTTTTCAACAGGATTGACTTAAAACATTGCCAGCACAATTTTGACGTAAGCAAACATTTCATCTTGCAATGATGGAATTCTGGATAGCCATCTGAGAATGCATACATTACACAGGTTCAAAGTTCAGATCTGTGAATGACACAATTGATGTTGCAAGTCAACAGTAGTTGTTTTTGAACTTCACCCACTGTCATACTGCCTTAATACTGGTTACATCCTTCAATGATATTGATAGTTTGGAAAAAGCTGTCTTTTCATTACAATTGAAGCTAGTGGGGCTAAAGACTTCACAGTGTTACAAGTCTTTACTTTAAAATGCAGCCTGAGATGCTTTCTCCAAAGGCAACTTGGTGAAAAGTGCATCAAACTCAAGACTTCATCATCAAACAGGTTTGAAGATTGCAAGCTAACCATCTCCTTAAATCAGGTTGATTGAAATAGAGATTGCCATCTATAACAGAGTTCCTACCTCTGCTGGCCACTAAGGGCTCAGGATGAAAGGTAGACTGTATGATGCATGCTACACAATAGTGAAACATGGGCTGTGTCTGCTGAGGACATGCGTAGGCTTGAAAGAAATGAAGCTAGTGTGCTCTGCTGGATGTGTAATGTCAGTGTGCATACATGACTGAGTGTGAGCACACTGAAAGAGAAGTTGGACATAAGAAGCATCAAATGTGGTGTGCAAGAGAGACAGCTGTGCTGGCATGGTCATGTGTTAGATATGGATGAGGACAGCTGTGTGGAAGTGCCACCACTAACTGTGGAAGAGGTAGACTCAGGAAGACATGGGATGAGGTGGTGAAACATGACCTTCGAACGTTGGACCTCACAGATGCAACAACAGGAGACCGAGACCTTTGGAGATATGCTGTGATTAAGAAGACCTGGTAACTAAAGTGAGATTGCAGCCATAACCGATGCCAGTGTTGCATGTCTGGCCCATTTAAAAGTATCCTTGATGCATCAGGCGATATGATATGTTTGAGAAGACCTGTTGAATCAAGTAAAACAAATATCGTAGCTGTGGCCAATGCCCCCTGACTGGCTCCTGTTCCGGTGGCACATAAAATGCATCATCTGAATGTGGTCGATGCTAGTGCCCCTTGACTGGCTCCCGTGCTGGTGGCATGTAAAAAGCACCATTCAAGCGTGGTTGATGCCAGTACCGCCTGACTGGCCCTTGTGCCTGTGGCACATAAAAAGCACCCACTACACTCTCAGAGTGGTTGGTGTTAGGAAGGGCATCCAGCTGTAGAAACCTTACCAGATCAGATAGGAGCCTGATGCAGCTGCTGGCTTGCCAGACCTCAGTCAAACCGTCCAACCCATGCCAGCATGGAAAATAAACATTAAACAACGATGATGATGAAGAACAAGTACTGCAAGATGAAATGGATCCTTCAGTACATCCTTCTCACCATTTACTCTTTAAGACAATGAAACATTTGCATGACTTGCTGTAAAGTATCTTTCAATAAATTTGTATGAAAAGTAATTAGCATTTGGAAGAGTGGTGTTTTGCAAGTAGTAACATCTAAAAGAGAAGATCATCTAGAATTCTGCACAACTATAGGAAATAAACAACTGACAAAAATTATGAAAGCATAAGAATTGATCACAAAGTTACATGGAAATGTATTAAGTCTTGTTAGGAAAGAATTTCGGATTAAACCTCAGCTATACTTGGGTTGAAGAGTCAGACAACATTTGAAATTAAGATTGGATTATCAAACAGCAACAATTTAAAATGTATTCATACCTAAGCTGCTAATTCTCCAATCATCAAATGCAACATTACAGACCAAATTCTTTGACACTTTTCTATTTATGGTTCTATTAGTTTTAATCTATATGTCACAAATAATAAAATAACAGTGCTCTTAATCTTCACCTGCATAATGAGGAAAACTATTGCTTATTAATTAATTGGGAGTGTATAGCTTTTAGCAAAAAAACAAAACAGAAATAGTTATTAAAGTCTACACTGTCCAGAAAATTCTTAAAACAAATTTGCATTAAAATGTGGTTTTTCAAGTGTCTTTTATTACTAAAGATTTCAACTACAGAAAACTAATTTTAATTCACTTGAAGGATTCTGCTCACCTTTTGTCTTTTCTCTCTCTCTCTCTTTCATACACTTCACGATGCTACTTTCTACAAGAATATCAGTAAAAAAATTTCTCCAAATTATAAGCTCAATCAAGCATCAGCCAAATTATTTTAATTCCAGTATCCTTTCATATTTGTTGGACATTTTTGAAGAAATAAAAAGCTGAAGAAGAGAAATGGTCTTAATTTACCTATATCAATTGTGCCAAATACAAACTAGACTCATTTTCTAAAGTATTTGATTGTAATGCACAATATTTTAAAATAATGATCATTAAAGGAGACTGTTACAATACATGACAAGGACTATAGCATGAAGTCTGTTATAGTTAATTCCTTCAATGAGATCTCCACTGTGCATGTTATATGTCATGCAATGAATGGTAATAAAAATAATATATTTCCCATCTCTGTACGTCTGTTATTGTATCTTTATATAGGCTGTTATTACTAAAATATACAAATATATATTGATGGAAAAGCAATGCAGAGGAAATGATAAATTATACAACCACATATTTGAGTTTTCCAATAAGACTTTTTTTCCAGTACATATTAGGTGTGCAATTCAATTCACTATCATACAAAAGGTATAAAATCTGATTATGTATATATGATAAACTGTGCACCTAGCTAAGTCAACATAAAACCTGATTTCTTCCTAAATTCTAACATTGCTTTTGATTGCTTATCACTATTCTAAATTTAGTTATTGAGCAAGCGAGTGCAATTAACCAAAAGAAAGCATACAAAGGGAAATTCGACAGAACACATCAGAAAAGCTACACAAATTGGGAATCAAATGTGCATATATTTAGTAGAAACACTGCCCTCGGGCTACATTATATTTCCTCTATAAATTTAGTTTAGTAATTTAAGGTGGTGGGCTGGCATAATTTTTAGCATGCAATGCAAAACGGTTAGCAGCATTTTGTCTATTTTTACGCTTGAATTCTACTGAGGTCAACTTTACCTTTCATCCTTTCGTGGTTGATAAAAAAGATACTAGCTGAGTACTAGAATCATGCAATTGGCTTACCCTGTTCCTTGAAATTGCTGGCATTGTGCTAAAAATTCGAAACCCTTATTAAATAAAGGGTAACAAGCTAGCAAGAGTTATTATTAGGACACCAGACAAAATGTTTAGCAACATTTCTTTTGGCTCTTTATGTTCTAGGTTCAAATTCTACTGAGGTTAACATTGCCTTTCACTCTCTTGGGGTCGATAAAATAAGTACCAGTTGAACACTGAGGTCAATGTAAATGACTATTCCCTTCCACAGAATTTCGGGCCTTGTACCTATAGTAGAAAGTATTATTATTATAAACAATGCTAGATTCATTGATTTCATATTCCAGCTTGAGTATTCATCTAACTGAAATAAGATCCAGGATAGTAAAAATGATGGAATTATGAAAACATTGTAAATGAGATCTATTAATTATCTCATGCTTTTTTTTTTTAATTATCATAAAATTTTTATTATAATTTTACTAAGAAAATAATCATTTTAACAAAAGATATTTCTTTTTCTTGTTGAGCAAAGGTATAATTAAGTTTTTCGATTCCAGGCAGTGACCTGAATAATAATAATAATAATAATAATAATAATAATAATAATAAAAATATCAAAAAATACCTTAGGAATGAGAACCCAGGTTCGAAATTTCCCCAAGACACCTGATGAAGGCTGAAGGGTATATCATCTGAAACGTTATGTTAACAACAAACAAGATGAGGACAAATATCCATCAATTGTAAATAATTCCTCATCTCTTAAATATAGAGCTGTACATTGGCACTGTTTTGGCAGTGATACCTTTTGTTTACATTCTGCAAAAACAGTAAGACTAGCAGCCTGGTGAATGTACATCATTCAAAAAGACAAATGTTAGGATCAGCAAGGACATCCAGTCATAGAATGCTGCCTCAAGAAGTCATGTTCAACCCATATCAGCATGAAAAAATATGGATGTAAAAATGATGATGATGATTAAAAAGAAAATATTAACAACTTCCCAAATTAGGAAATACAATCAGGAACAGACACAGCTGAGTGGCTGTTTGCACCCCAACATGGTTTCACGTTCAAGCCCACTGCAAACCTAAGCCTTGTGAATAGATTTGGTAGACAGTAACAGAAAGAAGTCTGTCATATGTATGTGTGTGTGTGTGTGTGTGCACATATGACAAAATTCAGTAAAGCAGATTTTTCTATGGCTAGATGCCCTTCCTATTACCAACTCTCATCTGTTTCCATATGGCCAGACATGTTTTCACAGAAGATTGGGAATGAAGGACTCTGTTCATAAACCGTGACACTAATTTACAACCATCATGTGATGTCAAGAGAAGGAACAAGCTTCTTTTGATTTCCTTTCATGAAATCCACTCATGAGAGTTATAGTAGAAGACACTAGAACAAGGTATCAGGCAGTAGGATTGAACTAGAAACCTTGCAACTGGGAAGCTTCTTACACAGCCACATATGCACCTATTTTACTACTTAAATTTTTCCAAAATTTCAATCATTTTATTTCTCTAATATTGTTACTAAAATTTTCAAGTAACTTCAGTCTTATTGTCTAGTGCCTAATGATTTTTTTAAAAAAATCCAACGAAACACAACATTCTTAATACATTTTGGCACTCTTAACACTCAAACTATTTAAAATTTACAGACATCAACTGTATTAAATTTATCTCAATAAGTTCTGTTCCCCAAGCAGTTGGCTTGCCCAATCAGATAAGGTTAACATCTTTATTTGCAATTAACATTCATTCTCTCTTTTATTTTGGTGTATGGCTGAAATATTAATAGCCAAACACTTATTGCTTAATACATTTTTTGCTCTCTTTAAGTAATAGAGTGACCAACATTACTGGCTGGAAATGGACACTTAATGCAGAAATATGCCTTAAATAGGTTTAACAGCATTCAGTCAAGGAGTAAGAAAAGAGGTTAAAGCTTAGAGTGATATTTCAAGAGTGGGTAACACAATATTAAATTATTTATAACAAATATTTGCAGAGGCGCAGGAGTGACTGTGTGGTAAGTAGCTTGCTTACCAAGCACATGGTTCCGGGTTCAGTCTCACTGTGTGGCACCTTGGGCAAGTGTCTTCTACTATAGCCTCGGGCCTACCAAAGCCTTGTGAGTGGATTTGGTAGACAGAAACTGAAAGAAGCCCGTCGTATATATGTGTGTGTGTGTGTGTGTGTGTGTGTGTGTGTGTGTGTGTGTGTGTGTGTGTGTGTGTGTGTGTGTGTCCCTAGCATTGCTTGACAACCGATGCTGGTGTGTTTATGTCCCCGTCACTTAGCGGTTCGGCAAAAGAGACCGATAGAATAAGTACTAGGCTTACAAAGAATAAGTCCTGGGGTCGATTTGTTCGACTAAAGGCGGTGCTCCAGCAATGGCCGCAGTCAAATGACTGAAACAAGTGAAAAAGAGAGTAAAGAGAGAGGTGTAATGTGTCAAACGAATTACAGCTGCAGTTAGCCAGGATGTTACACAGACAATCTATAGTGATTTAATCTTCATACCACCTGCTCTACAACAGAGAATGGCCAAGACAGCTCTGTAACACTATACTTTGGTGCATCTATATATCACAGGTGTTTACTATTTTGCATCTACATACATGACAAGTATTTGTTTACCAATACAACGAAACGCTATTCATTCAACAGATTGGCTTCTAACAGTCATCACAACACTTGTAAGATTACTACCCAAGCTAAAAGCACCTCCAGTCATTGCAGGCTGAAAGCTACCGACTTAGTGGAATCTTCCTACCCACCACTCTTAACCCTTGTGTTACAATATTTCTCTTGAAGCACACTGAAGAATTTGGTAAAGCAACTGCAGTTGTTATGTTGAAGTCTGAAACATAGATTAACATAAAATCTTGATGGAACATTTTGAATCTAGATCACTTTAAAATATGAAGTTTGTAACCATAGAACCAAGGGTGGTCTAAAACAAAATGGTATCAAAAAAAGTTGAAGATTAATCTAACAGCACTGCCAAAAAGAAAGCTTCTACATTTACTGGCTGGCCAAACTGCATTCAGTGGGGCAAAGTAGTGAAGAATGACAAAGGACCAGAATGCCTGGCACCAAGACCATGCTCCACAGCAGAAGTGTTAAGTTAAGCCTTGTCTCTCTCTGAAGGAGAGGACTGACCTACAAGAGTGCCAGATAAAAAGCACTTGTGGTGCTATATAAAGGTACTTGTGTGGTGTTATGTAAAAGCACCGGTGAGGTGCCACATAAAACTATCCAGCACACTCTGTAAAGTGGTTGGCATTAGGAAGAGCATCCAGCTGTAGAAACTATACCAAATCAGACTGGAGCTTGGTGCAGCTCTGGTTAAACTGTCCAACCCATGCCAGCACAGACAACAGATGTATGATGATGATAATGAAGAATCACATTTTAACACCTCTTATCAGGTTCATTCTCTCACACACACACCAAACATGGAAACACTTTGACCTTACATCAGATCAACAAAGCCACGTCTAAAGTAGAATTCTCTAGAGTTAGACTAGCCCTTGCCAAACTTTGCATTCTGCTTCTCTCTATCAGTATCTATACCAATCTTTGGATCCATAAATCTGTGTGCCAAATATCAACCCGTTGTCATATATTGCCAACATCTTAAGTCTCTCTAGTTTCTCAGTGACCACCAAGTGTAGCTTGCGTACAGCCAGATCTACTGTAGAGAGAAGAATTAGCAAGATGGATTAAGAAGAGACTTTTGCTTT
This sequence comes from Octopus bimaculoides, assembly GCF_046866305.1. NCBI lineage: Eukaryota > Metazoa > Mollusca > Cephalopoda > Octopoda > Octopodidae > Octopus > Octopus bimaculoides. The sequence continues at coordinate 7,094,584 of NC_142944.1, forward strand.
TTGGATGCTTATATTGCAGTCTTCAGGTACATGCACAGTATCAAATTTTGTGAAAACATCCAGAAAATTATAAACTGTTAAAGAAATTTCTTCCTATGTCACTCTCCAGTGGATTCATGCCCTTCAGAAGGTTGGCAAAAGTTGTTTGCATTCAATATCAGCAAAGCTTATTATAAACTTATTTAGTACAACGATCTCCAAGCAAATCTGCACAACTCTGAGATTTATCTATCCCTCATCTACTGGAAGCTTCTTGCAATCTTATAAGATGCCAAAATAAATAAGAATGTTATTTAAATTCCATAGAAAAATATCTGAATCTTAATGGAAAAAGTGATTCCAAAATATGAAACATTGAAGAGAAGTTACTTTAGCCTAGGGTTACTAATCTTTACATGTGGAATTTAGTAGGCAAAAAAAAAAAAAAAAATGTGCAGAAGCCTCATTGTAGCCACCTATTTATATATAAATTACAGGACATAAAGGGACACACTGATTTTAGACTGGTGTGCACAAAGATAAATACCGTAAATCTTCAAGTATAGTCTGCCCTTGAGTATAATACACAGGGGATTTTTAGGGGGCTGTACCTCTAAAAAACCTAAACCTTGTGTATAATACGCACCCCTTCTCTAACTTGAGTCAAGGAGGTCTATATAACATCCTTGGTTTGTAAACGTATATACAGTAACGTCCTTTATTATTATTGTATATATAACATAATGCAAACGTGTAGCTTTGTTTGCAGAAAATAAGAAAATAACTAATAAAGTCAGTGAAAAATAAATATTAAGTAAATTGCCTTTACATATTTATCACTTAGAAAATATTTTTCATTTTTAATCCCGTGTATAATACACACTAAAAAGTTTGGGAAAAAAGTGCAGATTTACGGTATATGCCCACATAAAAAGCATTCAGTCTACTCTGCATGGTGGTTGGTGTTAGGAAGGGCATCCAGCCGTAAAAGACCACACTAAAACAGACTGAAACCTGATGTGGTCTTCTGCTTAGCCAACTCCTATCAAACTGTCCAATCCATACCAGCATGGAAAGTGGACGCTAAATGATGATGATTATTTTTCCAACCACATGGTTTCAGGTTCAGTCCCAATGTTTGGGTAAGTGTCTTCAGTTATAGCCCCAAGAAAATCAAAGCCTTGTGAGTGATTTGGTAGTTGAAAAGTAAAATAGTCCAATATATATATATATATATATATACACACACAGAGTGGTTGGCGTTAGGAAGGGCATCCAGCTGTAGAAACTGCCAAATCAGATTGGAGCCTGGTGTTGCCATCCGGTTTCACCAGTCCTCAGTCAAATCGTCCAACCCATGCTAGCATGGAAAGAAGATGTTAAACGATGATGATGATGATGACATATATATATATTTAAGCTTCTGAACTACACAGCTAACAGGTGTGGCTGCATGGTTAATACAGTTTCAAGTTCAATCCAACTGTATTGCACCTTCCAAATCCTTGGGCCACCTAAGCCTTGTAAGTGAGTGGTTTTGGTAGACAGAATCTGAAAGAAGTTTGCTGGAGAGATATGTGTGTGTCTTGCCTTGACATAGTTGTAAATGAGAGTCACCATCATGCAAACAGTGTCATTAATTTCCATTATTCTGAGCAAGAGCATGTCTGGACATTGGAAATATAATCTTGCTTGGAAGCAGGTTATGATATGTATGTGAATGTGTTTATTTTATGTCTCCTTGACGTCACATTGCAAGCTAATTGTGAAAGAAAAAAAGAAAAGACACCATTCATCTATACAAACAATGTTACTTGCATGTAATTTTCTATGTCCAGCCAATGTGTTATTTGTGTTCAGAGGACTTGAGGAAATATTGCTTGCTTGCATCGAAACAGGTTTAGTGTTGGAAACAAAAAGGGCATCTAGCTATAGAAAAACCTCAATGAATTTCAAATGACTCAATGCAAGCATGAAAAAGAGGACACAACAAAGTGATTATAGATGCATGTGTGTGTCTATGATTAGGTTTATATCAATCTACAAATAAATGTTATTTCGTGACCCTTTATGTCCCATGAACTCAACAGCTCAAAAGTAAAGGCAGATTAAATAAGCACTGCAGTGATATGATTGACAAAATGCTTGAGTATGGTACTCCAGCATGGCCACAGTCCAATTTCTAAAACCAATGAAAATGTAAATGAATCTTGAAGAGATGAACTTTTTCTTAATTACATTTTTTGTTAAAGCAACTGATTTTAAAGTTGAATGTCCTTTCTGCAATTAACTAAGGAGTTAAGCTTTTATTTTGCCAAATAGGGCAAACTAGAATAACTTGACAGGTCTTGTTCAGCAATGAAACACAATAGCACAGCAGAAATACTTGGACACATAACTGTGTTCAAATATTTTGCTCCAAGACCATTGCATTGCTTTGCACCAGTATTGTAACTGCACACTCCTTGTGCTACAAGTAAGTATATATATATTTATACATATATGTTTACATATGCATGAGGTTCAATTATTTTTATGCATGTAAAGCAAACAAGATAAATAAAAATCCAGGTTACTAAATTTCCAATACATGAACAATGGGTGAAAAAAAAAGAAAAAACTTTACAGCGTGCATTAGCTACATTGCTCAAGTTAGAATTCATCCAAAGGAAACGACAATCTTTCAATTTTACTGAGTCGACAAATACCACTCAAATAGAGTGTCAGTCCAGTTGACTACAACCTCACCCATCTGAGCAAAATCAATGTACTGGACCGTTTTGATTTTTTTCTTTTTTATTGAAAGCAAGCAGCAGCATACATAGATCAGAAGACCCGTGAGATCCCAGGGAAACTGTCCATTGTACACATGACTTGAGACGACACAACCTTCATAATCCAAATGTGTAGCCTTCCGCGAAAATCAGCAACTTATACACTAATACATATTATACTCAATATACTACACATCGTACTAAGCTAAATTGTTTTTACATTTTTCTTTGATTTATCGAAATATTCGTCTGCTTAGAACACCCCTTCCTCAATAACACACACTACCAGTCATAAAAGAAGCAGAGGAATTGGCGATGCCAACAACATTCATATGAATAAGTTACGAAGATGAAAGGAGATTTCAAGATTAAATTATATCGAGTTTGTGTGATTTCTTTCTAAATAAAATGATCAGTAAAATTTATCACAGATTTATGTAATTAATTCGATCTTCTGATGCAAACTCGTAAGTAGACTCGTAAGAGCCATTAAAATGTATGTCCTTGGAGAAAAATAACTTCTTTCCTTTACTTGCCCTATCTACGAAGCAAGGAAACAAGAGAATGATAAGAGCTGATAAACGGCCACAGGTTACGTTCTAAAAATAGATAGAAAAGTCTAAATCTGTACTTTCAATCCACGATACAGTAACGAAAACAATCGGAAACTGAAAGCAACATCGCGCAACCTGTTAGAAGTAGCAACGAAATTTCCCTCGTATATCACGCACTGCAGCCTTAAAATAAATCTAAAGGACACATTGTTTTTACGTATTCTTAAAAAGATGGGATGATCATATGCGGAAAGTCTTTGACATAGTTCCAGGGAATTTAAGAGTAATCTGAGGTTAAACTGATTACTGAATGAAGTAGCATCCAGAAGTGACCTCCGAGGGAGTCATGCGAACTATAACAATTCCCTTTTAGTGTTTATTCCTTTTCAGCGGACAAATTGTTTTTGTTTTCTTTTTTTCTTTCAATTTTTACGAAGTTCACAATAAAATTAAAACTAAGTAAATATTTGTTAATTTTTGCAGCAGAAAACTCCTGAAATGTTTAAAATAAAAATTTCCTTTTCGTGGGACTGAAGTTTTACTATAAACGTGGATTCTGTGATACATAAATGATTGCAGCCAAAAATGCCATAACTTAAAAATAAAAGAGAAAAGTTTTATTTTTTCGTAAATATATATGGAATCGAAGCATTCATAAGGGGGTATTCCTACACAAGTGTGCCGCCCCCAATCGACTTTATTTCCACATAACTTTCGGAAAATATATATTTTCAATGTAACTTTCTACAAATACCTTTCAGGTGTAGTAGATGAGGATTATATCGTAATTTAATGTAGAAAAAAATTGGTGGGCACACTCAAACGCATTACATATATATTTACAAAATGAAACTAGAAATTTTTTTTTAAATTGCGATGTGTCAATATATATTGTGCGCGCCCATCAATTTTCTTCAACATTAAATTCCAACATAATCGGAATCTACAACTTCTAAAAGACGTTTGCGAAAATTTCGTTAGATAGTACCCATTCTTCTGAAAGTCATGAGGAAACCAAATCGTGAAGGGAGTGCATATTTGTGTAGGTATACTTCATAATGCACCTTATTGATAAGTGTTGCAATTGATGAATGAAACTGATTTTTCTCAGTTTTCAAATATATTAAACGTTAACGCCTATTCCTTTATGCGTTTCAGCCAAAAAATAGTTAAATACTTGATATTTTGTACTTTTAATAGAAGGAAAAAAACAAAACAAAAACACAATTTCAAGTGTTGCACTACATGGTGCCTGTGAAATACTTACACCTAATTTAAAGCAAACTCGTATATTTCCCCTCACACTGTAAGGTGTAAATATATAGACTGGTCTAATTTTAAAATATCTTTGAACATTACATATGCGTCTATAGGAAGGATCATTTTCAGTATTAAATAAGTACTGAATGCTGCACAAATAAATGTAAACCATACAGGTACTACTAAAGCAGCGCGGACCCGAACGCGCAGTCGCGCGTCCGCGCTAGCTAGTCGTGAGTGGTCGACCCTAACCCTAAACACGTATTCATTTGCACACGCGGGTTAGGAATAGGGTTAGGGTTAGGGACAGGGTTAGGGATAGGGTTAGGGTCGACCACTCAAGACTAGCTAGCGCGGACGCGCGACTGCGCGTTCGGGTCCGCGCTGCTTTAGTAGTACCAACCATATATATATATGTATGTTTATTAAAAATAATAATAATCCTTTCTACTAAAGGCACAAGGAGTGAAATTAGGGGGGGGGGGACTAATTGATTACATCGAGCCCAGTGTAAGAACACGTACACCCGATGTTTAGGGTTTTTATTACGCCAAAAACGTGTGGTGTGTGTATTCTTTACCTTCGCCCTTAATTTATCAACCCTGAAAGGATGAAAGGCAAAGTCGACCCCGGCGGAATTTGAACATAAGGACGGACAAATGCCACTAAGCATTTTGCCCGGCGTGCTAACGATTCTGCCAGCTCGCTATCGTAATAATAACAAACATATATGTATGTATGGTTGGCGATTGTATACTCCCTCCATGGTCAAGAAGCCGGTCCGTCGCAGAATTAGCTATTCTTGACAGCTAAGCTTATTACCTGGAGTCCAACACTTTAACCACTAATCCCCGCACTTCCATACACTCAAACGCATATACACATTATACACACACACATACATTTATATACGTGTTCCTTCGCCTAATAATCGTCTTTCAACCGAGAAGAGTATTGTACTAAACCGAAAGGTGAACTCCCCCACATCGCACAATCTGTGCCGGTCTGCACGTTTTTGTACACGTGTGTGAATGAGTGTCTGAATATGTGTGTGAGTGCATTCTGACACCGATCAATCTGCATGTCAGACAGAACCGGCAACCTCTACACGAGACAACTCTATACTCTCCATCAAACTACCTGTTAAATTTTTTTTTATTAAATGATGGTGTACGTTCTTTTTAGTAAGTTACGTAATAGTAACGTTTTACCGACTTTAAAGAAAGGTAAAAAAAAAATAAAGCTTCTACAACAAGCTTCATATATATATATATATATATATATATATATATAAAAAGACGTGTATACACATATGTATGAAATCAGTAGAGCCTTCGATGAATGACTTGAGATGTTTAGAATTACGTCCATTTACGTTCTGAAAGCAAATTCTTTAGCAAGTTTAATTCGCTTTTATTTTCTGATATAGAAGAAAGGTAGCAATTACTGGACGGATGGCTACATAACTCCCTCCTAAAATAGAATTGACTTCTATTCTGTTCTAGTCGTCTACATAACTATCTCAATGCAGACCCACGCACGACTGATTTAGAGGCGGCTTGCGTAAAATATCGAAAATGTTCACCGGATAACCCCCAATAGAAGAAGATATATAATGAAAATGTTACTGACATTTCTAAAGTGCTTTCTCCATAAAAGTCAACATGTGATAATCACGGCAGCTAAACCAAAGCCATCCAGTTTAATTAATCCAACCCAATTAGTACAGTAATTAATCACTACAAAAGCATGTGCAGCCTTGTAAGGTTTAAATTATCCAAATACATACAACCCAACGAGACCTCTACTAAGATGGCATTAAACATAGATGAACATTGTTAATAAATATCTATTTCAAAATTAAAATCAATAGCAGATGAAAAAGACAAAACTTTGAAAAAGAATGACGACGAGCTATTCTAAGATTACTCAAATGAGAAAAGAAAAATGTATTTTTATTTCGGTATAATGTAATATAATGGCATCTTTGGATTAAAAACACAAAAGTGTGGTAAATTCAAGTAGGCCGAATCTACGGTGTTAGTTTCGATACTCAGCTGCACAAATTTTGCGTCAGTCACGTTGTTATTGTCCTTGAAAAAGAATGAACGTCACACAATCTCATTTCCCTTCTGTTGTATGTAGAAAAAATAGTTTATTAAAACAAACAATTGTGTAAAAGAGGTTTATGAAAACAAAAATACTGTAAACATCTAAAACGAACAAACCAAATTAAGAATTAGTTTAGAGAGGGATGGTTTATAATTAACTTTGCCTGTTTTCCCATGAAAATTTGCCTCGATGTCTCATAAAAAAATATTATGGTCTATGATGGATATTGTCATATTTCGCATTAAAAAAGTCGAAACTTCTAGTCCTTACACCGCAGCAACTTTTATAAAATAACTTCATTAAATTTTTCAATATGAAACTAAAAGAGAAAAAAATTCTATTCCAATTCCATATCATTGCAATATATTCCCACACGTGTTATAAAAGCGTAGACTTCCCAGCCAGTTTATACATACATACACACATATACATATATATACATACACAAAACAATGCTAAACAATATATTGTAGGAAATAAATATATACATTGTCTTTATTCTCAACAATGGGCTCAGAGTGTTTTGGGGGGTACGTTATGTCTAATTAGGGAAAAATGTAAATAGAATTTTTTTTTAATGTATTAAGCAGCGCCAACTAATTCTTGGTTTCAACTAAAAATTTGTGTTAAATTTATTCAAAATTCGTTTGAAATAAAATACGCAGTCAATGAAATTAGTTGTTGGGGTATAATTATTAGAAAAGATTTAAATCAGTGAAAACGAAACCAGATTTGAGAGAGAGAGAATGAAAGAATGGTTTAGGGTTATTTTTATATGAACCATTTCAACTTCAGAAGCAAAGTAAATATAAAAATGTGGCAAAGAATCAAAATCATAAAGGAAAATTGCTGAAACATGATATAATGCACTATTAACGTAATTATATATGCATGTTCCATTCATGTAATTATACGTGTACTTTTATACATGAACTATTATATATACACATATATAAGACTTATATGTATATATATATATACACATATATATATATATATATATATACACTTTTATATATATACATATATATATATATACATATATATATATATACTTTTATATATATACATATATATATATACTTTTATATATATATACATACACATATATAAGACTTATATGTATATATATATATATATATATATATACATACATATATATGTTATAAATTAATAAAATGTTTGAAATCATTACAAAGCTATTTTATAAACTATCTTTACCGTAAACTTACTGGACAAACATTGAATTTATACTTTAAAGCACTGAAAGTAAGGACAGAAAAAGAAAAAGCGCTCAAGATAAAAACCAAATTATTTTTGATAATCATTTCAACTGTAAACATTTAAATAAACAATGAGGAATACATATAAAGAAAAAAAAGGTAAGACAGATACGAGACTAGATATTTACCTTATTTACAGCCTTGTCTATGGCACTCTGGTTGTAGAAATGTGCAACAGATCGTGACCTTTCGCGAATTTCTGGAGCTTGGTAATAGGCTTCATCCGAGAAAGCTTTTCCTTGAGTACCGATGACATTTTTTAGGACAATGCTAGTCCTGGATAATATGTCCCTTTGTGGTAGTCCCTGAGATATGACCCTCATGCTGCAGAGGACAGTGGTCGTTAAAATCCTCCAACAAACCACCAAGTACCACAACTACTATGACCAATATCTAGGGATATTTCGCGACGGATTCATCTTTGGTGTTTCTGTATGATTGCTCCAACACATCAACTGCCTTGTATATATATGTATATACATAAAAGAACAAAATTAAACAATAAACTCAATTTACAATCCGAAACGAAAGACAGTCGGTGCTAATCGTTGTTATTTCGTATTTCGTTCCTCCTGGTCCCTTTTCTTTACTGTTCTTCTTATGTAATGTTTCTGGGCTTCTTTCACCTTAGTCTTTTTCTTTTTTTCTTCTCAGTGCTGACCAAAGAAGGCAGCTCCTAACTTGCATGGAATGGCGATTAAAATAATCAAGACTCGCACATAGTCACATCTATTTATAAACACACACTGAATTATTTAAAAGATTCCCGCAAAATACATGCAGTATTCAAATGTTGCTGCTTCACCAAAAACTGAATATCTCAATTCAGAATTTTTTTTTTCTTTTTCCTTTTTTTTTTAGAATTTTTTTCTTCTTTTCCTTTCTGATACAAACACTGGAGCAATAAACGTACTTTTTTCCTTCCTCAATATCAATACGTCCCGATAAAGATTACTTCAGAACTCAATAAGTTTCCAGCGCACAGTGTTAAGTGTGTGATTGCATATGCATATATACATGTGTACATTTACATATATATATATATGTATGTATACATGCGTGTGTGTGTGAGTATATATTATATATATGTGTATATATATATATGTATATAAATTTTAGTTTTTCATTCACTTTTTATTTTTGCAGTTTGAGGTTTTCTCTCTCTCTCTCTGTTTCTCTCTCACTCTCTTTAATTCCCTCACACTCAGTTTTACACTCCTTCTCTCTCTCTTTCCCTCTCACGCTATCTCTCTCCCCCCTCTCTCATCAGTTCTTTTACCCCCCCTCTCTCAGCAGTTCTTTTTACCACCACCCCTTTTCTCCCCCTCTCTGCACTCCAACACTTTATCCGCTGTCGAACCAGGCGTCTTCTTCCTCCACTCACCGGTCACACTCTCTGTTTCTTTATCCTTCTTGCTGCAAGAGAGAATTAAGGAATCAGCTGCGGATCACGTGATCAGGTGGTGATCGGAGCTGATGAAAAGAGCGAAATAACTTTAAATGTCGTTTCAGCAAACTGCCTATTCTCATTTGTGTTTCTGCACAAAATACTTATATAGATAGATAGAAAGATAGATCGTCTATATGTCTATATATGTATATTTCATTCATCTTTCACTTGTTCCAGGCATTGGGCTGCGGTCATGCTGGGGCAACGCTTTGAAAGGTTTAATCGAACAGAGACACACACACGCACATACACATATAATAATAAGGTTGTTTGTTATGAATCGGTAAATAACCATCGGTTTCGCACCTACAAGGCGCTTAGCTGTACAGACGTCTCGTTAGAGAGCCTTCAGGCGGATCGCCTTTGATAATGCACAAAAACTCTCAGCCCTTGAGCAGCTTCTGCTAAATATTAATAAAAAATATACATACATTTGTGTTTTGAGTTCTATTTTTCCGGCTTGCATCACCATATATATATTATATACACCATTACACCATATATATATATATATGGTGATGCAAACCAGAAGAATAGAACTATATATATATATATATATATTACTGGTGAAGACCGGTTTTTAGGGTTACCTTGTGTTTCTCGCCATAAAGGGTACCTTTATAACGTATCATCAAACCCTGAGATAAAGGTAACCCTTTAAACTGGCCTTCACCAGTAATAAATGTAGAGTGCTGTACTTCTTAGAGTATGCTTCTCTGGATTTATATTTTCCTAAAAAAAAAAAAAAGGATATATATATATGTACGCACAAATATACATATATATCCACACACACACGTATGTGTGTGTGTGTGTGTGTGTGTGTGTGTGTATGCGTTCCGCATATTTTGACCAAAAAAAAAATTTTTTACAAAAATTTTTTGAAATTTTTTTTCAGAATCATAATCTTCGTATTTTTTACGCATGTTTTGAAAGAAAAAAATTCTGAAAAAAAGTTTAAAATGAAGAATTTAGCGGGGTAGGGGTAATTTCAAAATACCGATTTTTGCCAATTTTTTTGCAGATTCGTATTCTCCGTAGCCGAAAACGTGGGTGTGTGTAGAACAAAAAAATAAAAATAAATAAATAAATAAATAAAAGGGGTGTCTTTGGAGGGTACAAATGCTGACGTTCCTACAGATATGTGCTGCCTCCCCTCATGACTTTCTTGCCTCATAACTTTCAGAAAAATGGATATATTTTAATGAAATTTTCTACAAATATGCTTCAGATGGTATAGATTCTCATTTTATCGGAATATGTGTTGAAAAAGTGAGGAATTTCGAAAAATTCACACAAGTCTGTTTTGTTTCCTCATAACGTTCAGAAAAACGAATACTTTTATACGAAATTTTCTATAAATACCTTTTACTGTGTGTAGATTATGATTATATCGGAATTTAATATGAAAAAATAAACTTGGTAGACTCATACACATGCTTACCGACACACGTCGTCACATATGTCTACAAAACGAAAGTAGAAATTTCGAAAAATAAATTGTAATACATGTCAATATGTAATGTGTGTGTGCTCACTATTTTCCTTTTCACATCAAATTTCGATATAATCGTAGTTTACACACTCTGAAAAGTATTTGTAGAAAATTTCATTAAAAATCCCAATTTTTGTAAAGATTATCAGAAAACGAAACTACCTCGTGGGAATTTTGCGAAACTCCCTCCCACAGAAAAGTTTTTACACAACGACTTCAGATATAATTGGAATCTACACTATCTGAAGTGTATTTGTTGAAAATTTAGTTGGAAAAAGTGTGTGTGTGTGTGTTTATATATATATATATCATCATCATCGTTTAACGTCCGCTTTCCATGCTAGCATGGGTTGGACGATTTGACTGAGGACTGGTGAAACCGGATGGCAACACCAGGCTCCAGTCTGATTTGGCAGAGTTTCTACAGCTGGATGCCCATATATATATATATATATATATAGAGAGAGAGAGAGAGAGAGAGAGAGAGAGAGAGAGAAAGAGAAGACAAACAGACAGACTGACAGAGACAGAGAGTTTTTCAAGTGATGTGCAGATATTGTATATTTAAAATAATAGTGCTTTCTTCTGTTATCAAATTTATCAAAAAGTGGTTTAAAGCTAGATTTCTTGGCCTTTTTATATATAAAAGATTTGTGGGGTTTGCCAAGCAAGGGAGAAGAAAGAAGGGGAAAAAAAACAACTTACAAGAGCAAAATTCCCATCAGAGAATGAAACAAAATTCTCCATAAAGGAATCTGGAGACAGCAGATGTGGAATATGCAACAACAACAATAACAATATAGACGAGGGACACCCACATCAAATTTAAGAGTGAGATTGGAGCCTGGTGTCACCTCCTGGTCCACCAGTCCTCAGTCAAATCGTCCAACCCATGCTAGCATGGAAAGCGGACGTTAAATGATGATGAGGATGATGATGATGATGATGATGATGATTTTTATTCAAAGTAAATGCAAATATGAACTGCAAGATACAAAACCCCATATACTGCATTACTTGCCCCAAATGCAAGAGGAATTATATTGGCGAAACCAATAATTCCCTTTGTCAACACACAAGAATCTACAGACAGCACTTCCTACAAAAGAGGAGCTATGGAAAATTCCACTGAGCAAACATTTAGAGATATGTGAAGAAGAAAAATTCAAAACCTTCCCCTTCTACAAATGCACAAGGAATGACCTGAACTTCTGAGAAACAATGGAGCTATGCTTCATAAAGAAGTTCTCACCAAAACGCTTGAAAAAAGGAAACATTAGGAAATATGTGAAGGAAAATTCAAAGTTCCAAAAGATAACAGAACTATACTTCACAAAAAAGTCCTCAAAAAAAATCAACATACCTGTATATTTTTTTGAAATTCCACCTATGAGAATTCAATATGAATTTGATTGTATATATGTTAAAGATGATCTCAAAGCATTGCTAAAACCTTTTAACCACTTTCTTGTTGGATCTTGCAAAACACTCCAGATTCTGAAATTCAATAAGAACAACTGCTTTCCCTTCTTCTATACTTCACTCTCTTTCTCTTTTAGAAAATTCTAGATTAGAGCTTTAAAATATATTTAAACAAAGCAGCCAACCAGAAATAGATGAATCTGGAAATATAATTGTGACAGCATTGTGTATTGCTTTTTTAAAATTCCATTTTGTTGTCTGAAGGACAAATACTCAGACAAGAGTCAAGAGTAGTGGCTAAAATAACCAAACCATTCCAAATTTATTTAACCACAGAGATGTATTTTAATTATATTAATTAATTATTTTTTTAAAAATCAGAATGTGTATTTATGTATGTGTGGTGTGTGTGTGTGTGTGCGTGTGTACACAAATAGAACATGTACATATATAGATGTCTTTGAATGTATGTGTTTATATATATTTATATGTATATATATATGTATGTATGTATATATGTATATATATATATATATATATATATATATATATATATATATATATCATCATCGTTTAACGTCCGCTTTCCATGCTAGCATGGGTTGGACGATTTGACTGAGGACTGGTGAAACCGGATGGCAACACCAGGCTCCAGTCTAATTTGGCAGAGTTTCTACAGCTGGATGCCCTTCCTATATATATATATATATATATGTATATTTGTGTATGTATATATATATATTATATATATATATATAAATGGCCCAATTGTTAGAGCAGTGGACTTCCGGTGGGACGATCGTGGTTTCGATTCCCAGACCGGGCGTTGTGAGTGTTTATTGAGCGAAAACACCCATAGCTCCACGAAGCTCCAGTAGGGGATGGTGGCGACCCCTGTTGTACTCTTTCGCCTGAACTTTTTCTCAATCTTTCTTCCTGTTTCTTGAGTAGCTGTGATGGACTGGCGTCCTGTCCAGCTGGGGGGAACGCATATGCCATAGAAATCAGAAAACCAGGTCCATGAGCCTGGCTAGGCTTTAAAAGGGCGCATAAATAAAATATATATATATATGTATGTATATATCTCTCTTAAAAAATAGAGCTCAAAATCGATGCATTGAAGATACTTTATTGCAGCAACAATTATAATAGCAGTAACAACAACAATAAGCCAAACCTATGCACATTTCAATAGAGTATCCAGGATAAATAAACCACATCATAAAATGTCTCATAAAATATTATAACATATTATAACACATTACAAATTATTTATCCTGGATACTCTATTGAAATGTGCATAGGTTTGGCTTATTGTTGTTGTTACTGCTATTATAATTGTTGCTGCAATTTGCTAAGACTGTTAACAGATACTATATAATTTATAAAATTTTGTTTTATAAAAAAATATATATTTAATATATATATGTATGTATGTATGTATGCATGTATGTATGTATGTGTGTGTATGTAAGTGTATGTATATAAAATTTCTAATCTCCTTACTCATCAATAGAGGGAACGTCTCTGAAACCTCTTTTACTTATATTTTCAAATAACCATTATAGCCTTTTGTCATAGTTAATACCTCACATGTACTCACATCTCTTTTTCTCATAAGGATGAATATGAATCTCCTTGATTCTGTTCTGCTATTTCCTCTCTCAAGTTCATTATAAAAATTTTGTTTATACTTTTTGCACTGAAGAGTACATTGATGTATAATTAATTTATTTAATTAATTTAATTTAATTCAATTCAATCATGAATTTACATTATTTTTACATTTCTGTATGAAAATTCTCTTATATATTTTAACAACTTCTTTTCTCCATTTTTAACTAAATTGTTAAGTTTTATGGGATTTTGATACCATAAATTCAAAACACATCATATACAAGTATTATTTTCATATTCGCAAACTTACACCTGTAAACTACCAGCAAAATATGAAGAAACAATATTAGAAATCATTTTTGGAAACCTTCACATTAAAGGACAAATCTAAATTCAACCTTTTTACACTTGTGTGTGTGTGTAATTGCTGTATGGGTATATAGTGAGCTCAAAAATCACTCTTTCAAAACATCTAGAATCTCAATCAAAAAGAGTTGACCACATCCATATAACTATTCTTTAATGAATACAAAAGAATAAAAAATGAGACCTTGAAGAAAGTCAAAAACAACATCTGGTTTTCCAATTAAGAACCTTGATCAATTTGAATACAAAAATTCTTTTTCCTTCCTCACCCTAAAAGGTCACTAAGTACTAAACAAACAAATGTGACCATACCAATACAAAAGCCACTCTTTTTCATTGCTTGGCAAAACCCACAAATTTTTTATACATAAAAAAGTCAAGAAATCTAACTTTAAACCAGTTCCAATAATGGAAGAAAGCGCTAAAAGTGTAAATAAAATGTAAAAAAGAATTTTTTTAAATATATATAATCATCCAACATTCTGACTACCTTATTGTTCTGAATATATTATATAAATATATATATACACACACACACACACACACACACACACACACACACACACACACACATATATATATATACTAGCTGATGTTCCCAGTAATTCCCGGGAAAGCAGGGCTTATCACTTGGTTCCATTCTCTTAATCGTTTTGCTAATCCAGTAATAACAATACAAAGTATGTAGCCCTTAAAATGGTTTTTGTGCATTTATTGAGAACACTGAACTGTCTTACATAGGATCTTGTTTTTAGGAATTCCCAATAAGTTATGCATGCCCAAATTGTGAAGTCAGTTATGTAATAACATGAAATTAATTACTCAGTAGTAAGAATTCAAATAAAGTAGCCCTGAAAAGGGCTTTAATGCATTCCCAGAGTATATAGATCTTAGGAGGAAATACTAATAAGGTATGTATACTAAAATCGTGAAGCATGTTACGTAACAACAGGCAAATCAGATATGAGATACTAACAATTCAAAGTAAATAACTCTGAAAAATCTTTTGTGCGTTTGCAGAGAATATTACCCTCAGTGGTGCTAGTGTTGGTATATTCGTGAATAAGTCACTAAGCGGAATAAGTGGATCTATTGTTTAGGAAAATACTATTTACTTGTATAAGTGTTGTACTGGATAAATTGTGAAAGTAACTCAAATAGTTGAAATACTAAGAAAAAAGCATATTCAATTTGATTTATACGAAATAATTTACGAACATGAATGGGTTATTTCCCTTGGCTATATATAAGGATCCCTTTCAGGAGCTAATGAGTTATTTTCCTTAGATGTTTAGAAATAATATATTAGTTATATGCAGTAGATATAAGAATCCTTCCAGGACCCCTATTATCGATTTTTTCAACAATCTAAATATGTCACGAGTTTTCCAGACATGAGTTCTACTCGCGTATCAAGTTTCATCAAAATCGATAAAACAACGTAGGAGGATTTAGATAACAACACCACAAGCAAACACACCCACAGATTTCCACATATGTAGGAGATATATGAGTAGGTAAATGGAGTAGGTAAATGGAGTAGGTAAATAAATAGATACATAGGTAAGAAGATAGATAGGTACATAGGCAATACGGACAGACAAGCAGACACATACACACAAACACGCATGCGCGCGCGCACACACACACACACACACACACAAAAGGAGACAGAAACATGACTATACACACACGCATACAAAGACATGGAGATATTCACTCATACATAACCAACACAAGTACATAGCCACACAAATTCATACACATAGACACACTCAAACACACACAAGGAGACAGAGGTACACACACAAATACACACATACACACAAATACACAACTACACACACAAACACATGAATATGCAGATTATATACATACACGCATACCTACATACATGCATACACACACACATACATACTTACACATGTGCATACACATGCACACTGACACACACACATGTGCACAGACAAAAAGGAATGCAGCTCCAATAATGGACAGAGTCAACATGCTTTGACAACAGTTGCAAGAGCAACAAAAAATTTTGGAAGAAAAGAAATATAAATAATAAATGAGTGGGAATTGAACCAGTGTTTTACATCTTATGGCATTAAGGCAGTATGACTACCCAGACACAACAAAATTTGTTTCAACACACAAATTCACATAAAGAATCTTGTAGAGATACAATGAGATACAAAAATGAAGTATACATATTTAAATATATACAGTCTTGCACTTAAATTGAGACAATTTTTACAATGCATAAAACTAAATAATGGTAGTAGACAGGATATAAATTTAACGTAACATTTGTTACAACAAAAACATTTATCACTCTATACAGCCATCCTTTCGGGCAATTGCTGCCTCCACATGAGAACAAAATTATTTTACAGTTGCTGCAACCTCCACCTTTTTGATTTTGCATGTTGCATGTATGATGCAGATCTTCAAACTGTTGACCCTCGAGTGAGGTAAAGCATTGGTCCTTGCTTGATGTCCTGTAAAAAGTTATTGAGAAGGTTTAAATCGGGGCTATTACTGGGCCAGATGTTGACCCTCACAAAAAGACAGCACCTTCTCACCAGGGAAGGCTTGTGTTACTTTTGAACCATGGCATGGTGCAGAATCCTGGATAAGCACCACATTGTCAAACCCAAACTTCTGCTCCATTCAAGGTAACAAAGATGTCCAAATACTATTTTGTACTGATCTTGAAGCCAGACTCAATGAAGTGTGGATCCATGACATTTCCATCACTCACCACAGCTCCAAATACAGGATTCTTAGTCTCAAACACAGCGGGGTGTCAGAAAGGTTGAGTGCAATCCTTCAATAATTTCTGTGATTCACCTCAGCATTCACAATGAACTTCTCGTCTACAAACACAAGTTTTTCCTGCACCTTGATGCTTGATGTATGACAAAAACTTTGGGCATCTCTTGATACTCTGATTGCTTTGGCCTTGGTTGTTAGAAGGTGTGTCATCGAACATAGCTAGTCATGCTAAGATTCCTGTTCACAGCTCTGGACATCGTGGAAAGGGACGCATTACATTTCTTTGCAAGAATTGTCATGGATGCGGATGGATTGGCTTCAATCAAGTGTTTGAGGCCAGCAAGAAACTTTGGATTGCATTTGAAATCACTTTGAGTCTTGTGTTCTTTTCTATCAACCTTTCCCACTCCTTTAAATTGTTTATAAACACAATAAGCTGTTGCTCCAGGAAGTTTCTTCAACTTCATTTTATTGGCAGTGTGCTCAGTGTGTGTCAAAACAACAATGGTCAAATGATTCTGTTGTTGAATCGGTTCACTATTTACCAGAAAAATAAAGAGGAGGATTAGATTTTCAAGCAAGCAAGTTTTGTTATAAACTGAAATGTTAAACCCAGGAAGTCAACTATTTAAAATTGGTCTCAATTTATCTGAAATACCCTGCATAAAGACTTTTCCATTCTTCATGTGCATTAAACTAATACACCTGCTTGTTGTTCCTTCACCTGTCTTTGTCTTTTGTTTTTTGTAAATTTGAACTATATATATATATATATATATATATATATATATATATATATCTTGTGCTGGTGGTATGTAAAAGCACCCACTACACTCTCGGAGTGGTTGGCATTAGGAAGGGCATCCAGCTGTAGAAACTCTGCCAAATCAGATTGGAGCCTGGTGCAGCCATCTGGTTCGCCACTCCTCAGTCAAATCGTCCAACCTATGCTAGCATGGAAAGCGGACGTTAAACGTTGATGATGATGATGATATATAATTTAGAGAAAAACCACTACTATATAATTCAATAAAGAAGAATTAAATTGAATGAATTAAATTCTTCTTTACTGAATTATTTAATAGTGGTTTTTCTCTAAATTATATACATATATTTTATACTGGGAAATTTGATTTAGTATTGCTAAATTGAATTTTTCCCTGTAAGTTTTGGAATTTATTCCCTAATATTATTATTATTATTATTATTATTATTATTATTATTATTATTATTATTATTATATGTTATATATATATATATATATATATTTATACACAAGTCATCTAAGAGTCCATATGTCAAGGAGAAGATGCACTCGTTTATCTGTCAACAGAGTGGGTATATTATCCAAAATGTACTGCATCATATATCCATCATGTTTGGTCTTTGAAAGAAAGCGCCACAGGATACAGCATAAAGTGGAAGATCCTGGAGAAATGCAAACTGCATTTCAATAGCAGCAGGAAGTGGAAGTTGTGCCTGGTTGAGAAGAGAGCAATTTTAAAGGATACCCAACGCCTGGATATTTACCTAAATAGCAGGAGTAAGGTGTTTAATCCTTACCCACATGAAAGGAAGCACATCTTATCATACCCGTGCACCCCACCATGACTGCAATCACAGGTCCCTAATGGACACAACTATATATACCTACACACCTGGAAAAAATTATGCACTTGACACCACTACACATATCACGCACCCCATCCCCACAGAAGCACCACACTTAATAATGCACACTTTCCCCACAAACACTTCAAGATAACTCTTAATATTTACTGCGACTTATATATTCAGTATGAGAACATGAGTAATGGGTAAAATATTATTATAAAATCTGGTAATTAGTCATATATTAATTAATATATTCGATATTAATTAATTAATTAATATTAATTAATTAATATCGAATATATTAATTAATATATGACTAATTACCAGATTTTATAATAATATTTTACCCATTACTCATGTTCTCATACTGAATATATAAGTCGCAGTAAATATTTTCTGCGGATATATTCCTGGAATTAGTGCGCCAAAACAAAGACTTTTGAATTTTACCATTAAGCTGTAATTAGCAGAACCATATGCACGCACACCAATGGCGGTGGGCAATTCTGATGATTGCGGTACATTACAAATCAGGCTGATGAGGAATAGACAAATGGTAAGAATTTGTTAAATCCGAAACTAGTTCCTGTTTAATAATGTTTTTTTAGGTGATTTTAAATGTCTTGCCCGCTCACGTTTTTGGTATGCTGCTATATTTCATGTTGAGAACAATTTCGATCTTAATAGACACAAGATGTGATCTATTTCTAGCGCATTAACTGTCCACGTTAGTGGTCGACGTTATTTTTTTAAATGTACCTTAATACCCTGAGATTGCAGATAATATTTCTGAATCTCTTTGATTCTTTAGATGCGCTGGCCTCCTGATAATTATTCGATATTAATTAATATATGACTAATTACCAGATTTTATAATTATATATATATATATATGTATATACATATGCAGTTAAGTAGGTTAGTGTGTGAATAAGCTTCGTTCCACTTGTCTGGACATCATGAGGTAATTGTTAACACACACTGTCTTTCAAGTAGTATCATTCATTTCCAATTTTCTACAAACACAGGTCTAGAATAGATAAAAAATTTTCCTTAAATGAAAACAACTGAGTGTTGGTGACTGGAAGAGCATCTAGCCTTAGAAAATCTATCTAAATGAATCTTCTCTGAAGCACTAAAAAGAAAGACATAAAAAAGGCGATCATCATCATCATCATCATTGTTTAACGTCCGCTTTCCATGCTAGCATGGGTTGGACGATTTGACTGAGGACTGGTGAAACCAGATGGCTACACCAGGCTCCAGTCTGATTTGGCAGAGTTTCTACAGCTGGATGCCCTTCCTAATGCCAACCATTCCGAGAGTGTAGTGAGTGCTTTTACGTGCCACCGGCACGAAGGCCAGTCACACGGTACTGGCAATGGCCACGCTCAAATGGTGTTTTTTATGTGCCACCTGCACAGGAGCCAGTCCAGTGGTACTGGCAACGACCTCGCTCAAATGATTTTCTAACGTGCCACCAGCACAAATGCTAGAGGCAATGCTGGTAATGATTATGCTCAAATGGTGCTATTTATGGGCCACTAGCACGGAAGCCAGACAGCTGCTCTGGCAATGAACACGCTCGGACAGTGCTGTTAGTGCTCCACTGGCGTAGATGCCAGTCATCTAGTATGGTTCAATTACGATGATGATGTATATATAATTCTTGTGGTGACAAGTTCAAAGAAACATAGTCAGGCTACTTGCAATAATAAATTCAAAGCTAAAAATCCATGCTTTAGCATTTTGACCCTTCAGATTCAGATTATCCTGTTAAGTGTTATCTGCAGTCAGACTTCAAAGGGTCAGATTTCAAAGGGTCAGACTTCAAAGGGTCAGATTTCAAAGGGTCAGATTTCAAAGGGTCAGATTTCAAAGGGTCAGCTTTCAAAGGGTCAGATTTCAAAGGGTCAGCCTTGTCACACTCTGTATTATGCTGAATCTCCCTGAGAACTATGTTAAGGATACATGTGCCTGTGGAGTGCTCAGCCACTTGCACGTTAATTTCACGAGCAGGCTGTTCCATTGGTCGGATCAACTGGAACCCTCGTCGTCGTAAGCGACGGAGTGCCAACAACAACAACAACAACAACAACAAGTGCAGTGAGACTTAGTGACTATGACTGTCCATGACTTTGGCATGACTTGATAAGCTTTCTCCATACTGGATGGTTTAGGGTTACTTGTGGGGTACTTTCATTGATAAGGAAAAAAAAAAACTAAAAGAAAAAATTCTAAAGATAAAAAAAATTATGACACATAAAAAAAAGAATTATACAAATAATTTCAGTATAACTCCAAGAAATAAGTATTTAACAACATTACCATTACCTATTCTAAACATATAAACAAAGTTCCCATCCCACATCCCCTGGTCTCTAAATTGGCTCAATGTAACTGGAAAATATCCCTCAAATTATCCCCTACTGATTTAAAGAAAGAATGGATACATTGCACAATATGGTCTTCAATGCACTAAAATGACTGACTGATCTTTGTTCACTCCTTCAGGGCTGACTTAAGCTAACCAACAACAACAGAAGCTCCTTTTGTGCAGTAATCTTTTCTTCAGGGCAATATTTTGTTGGAGTCTGTATACCAAACTAGATAAAAAGAAGCATGTGGTATAGATAATTTCACACAGTATTGTAAACAATAACACCTGTCTGCATTTGAGAATATTTTTATTTTCATTTTTATTCATGGATGTGATCTAACATATTGTTGGGTTGCTGATTTTAAAAAATCAAAACCATTTTGCTCTATCACGTAAGGATTTTCATTAAAATACAAATTAATGATAAATAAAAATGTGAATTTTTAATAGATTATTACTTTAAGCAAGTGATCATGGAAAAACATATTCTGTTAGTTTCAAGAACTTGTTTATTCCAAATTAACATGAAATGAATCATGTTCATCATGAACTGAATCATAAATCGATATCAAATCAAATGAATGTAAAAAAAAATATGCTCCTAATTGTTATCAGACATATTAATTCAAAGGAAGGAAGACACCTTTGAATTCTGCTTGTACTGTACATCCAGACCATCACGTTTCCATGACCATCAGTAATCCACCATCATGGTAACTGTCCATTTGCCTTGGTATCAAGTTTCTTTGGTGCAAATATCCTGATGGAACTGCTCTTCTTGTTCCTCACAGTGGTCTCCGCAATTCTTGAGAAAATAGTCAAGATGCAAGTGCAAAAAGGGCATATTGGCACTCATTCTAAACCTGAGTTGTTGGAAACTTGAAATTCTGAGGAACAGCTGTTTCCCAAGGTGTTTTGGACAATCTACTTGAAAGAAAACCAGGCATTCACCTTGACACCTGCTAATGCTTCCTCAAAATGCTTGTCCTCCAATCTATTCCTGAATTTGAGGGTCAACAAAGATTCCTGCTTTTAGTTTGCCTTCACTTATACGAAGAAACTTTAATTCCAGGTACTTGAAAACAGCTCCATTCTTGGTCAGGGTTTGCACAAAACTTTTCATAATCCCTAATTTGATGTGGAGTGGTGACAGCATAATTTTAGGATCTTTTCTGTTTGGCTGCCACTTTTCAGTTTCTCCAATTTTTGTTCCAATTAATTTGGTGTATCGGTGTAATTTTGTATACTAATCATTGACATGAAATTCATTTTTTCTATAAATCAATAAATAAAAAGTTAATAGCTTTTAAAGTTTACAAATTTTGGGTAATTTTAGCAAATTAAAAGCCACAGATGTATAGGTACCTGTTTCCATAGTAACAAGGCAGGCTGTTACCAAGCTGCTTACCTATGAGATCATTTTTTTACTTTTTAAATGCTTAAACACACAAAGTATGAGGTGGTTGTGAGATGTGCTAAAAATAATAGCTAAACAGTCCTTAAATTATAATTGTATGAATTCCTGTGTGTAGAATAAAAATTTACAAAAACTTTCCAAAAAATAAAAAAGTTATAAGGGGTTATATGGCATGCATAAAGCAGAATTCCACCAATATTTTATTTGTTTACAGTTGACAACACATGCAGTGACACACAAAATGACATCTTCCAAATCCTGTTTTCTGACTGGGTAAAAATGATTAAACTTTAAACCTCTGAAACTTTTTTTTAAAAAATGTTTCTGAAAAAAGTGAATTAGGTTTTGGGGTTCAGCATGGAAAATTACATCAATACACCAAATTTTAAAATTTTCACTAATTTAAAAATTTCCACAGGTGTAGCCAAAACAGAAAAAGTCTGAATTTTCTTGGTGTCAACTAGCAGCACAGCTTTCATGTTGTGATTTCTGGGTAAGAAATTGGTTCTTGGTAGCCAGTCTTTCTTTTTTCATAGTGCTGGCTGTCTACCCTACTATTCCAAAGACAAAGGAAACAGGAATACTAAGTTTATTCCCCTTGAAGACTTTTAAATCACCACAAATGAGAAA
This sequence comes from Octopus bimaculoides, assembly GCF_046866305.1. Classification (NCBI taxonomy): domain Eukaryota; kingdom Metazoa; phylum Mollusca; class Cephalopoda; order Octopoda; family Octopodidae; genus Octopus; species Octopus bimaculoides. The sequence goes on from NC_142944.1 coordinate 7,117,715, forward strand.
ATTGTGATTATGGTACTTGATGGCAGTTATTAGTGTCTTCGTATTTTCATAAGTTTCTGACATTTGGATTCTATGGCCAATTGGTACAGATGAAGCTGTGTTGTCATTGTAGAGAAGAACAACCTTTAAACTTGTTAGAAGAATCAATGAAGAATCTCCATTCATTCACTTTGTACAACATCTCCATGTTTTCAATAAGGCCAGAAATATTTGAACAGAAAACTAAAGAATCCTGTTTCTCAAAGAATTCTGCTTCATGATAATGATACCAAGCGAATGTTTTCCCCAGAACTAGAAGCCTGTGTTTCATCAGTTGAGAGCCAAATAACTGTGCTCTTTCTTTTGGAAGGTAAAGGTTTCTCACCAAGTCATTGAGCTCAATTTGGTTGAAGAATTTGAGAACATCATTTGTTGGTGGTTCATAGTCTACTTTCATCTCATTAGTATCACTAGTATTAAACTCTGATGAAATTCCCCATGTCTCACAGGTGACACAGGTACAGGAATATCATGAGTGTGGAACAGGCCTTATTGCTGACAGAATATTTGGCTATATTATGCAATCTTTAGTCTTTTTGTTGAATCCAGCTACTTTAGTTATACAGAAATAGCAGTCATCATGGAGGTTCGTCTGCTCCTGCCATACCATTGGTACTCCAAAAAGCATATATTTCAGTTTCCCAGCTGATCACATTTGGAGCTTACTAATGCAACTCTTGCAAGCTTTGTGAGGTGCAAATGGCTTGTTCTGGTCTCCCAGTTTGCAACCAAGATAAGCTAAATAGCAGCTCTTCAACAAAGGAGTAACATTGTTCTAGGAATGTGAAGAGGTGAATTGCCCACAGACATACCAAAATATGTCTGGTGAATTTATGCAGCCTCTAAACATATTCACAATATGAAAATACAGAAAACTATATTAGATTTAATATTTAAGTCAATATGAGGTCTGGAGGCTGCATAAATTCACCAGACATATTTTGGTATGTCTGTGGGCAATTCATCCCTTTCAAATTCCTTCTCCTTTGTTGAAAAGCTGCTATCTAGCTTATTTTTGGTACAAAGTGGGAGACCAAGAAAAACCATTTTCATTGGTAATATACTCATGTTATACAAAAAGAAAAACATAACATTTCTGTTTTACTTGAGAACCTGATGTGATAGAAATGAATAAAAAAACACCATGAATCACTTTTTTTCTTATATATTTCAAAAAAGGTAAAATACAGTCAATAAAAAATAAATCATGCAGACCAATGAGATTAAAGCATTCCATCATCATCATTATCACTAACTTTTTTGTAGTTTTATTTTTACATGCTTGCATCAGATCATTTACTCCTCTTGGATTTAAGTCTTCTTGTCTGAGACTTGATTGTTTAGCATTCAGATTACTCATAACTTCAAGATTTTGATGCTGTGATTGTCTATTTTTAGAATGACTTTGAGTAAATTGTCTCTCCCAATGTAGTTAATAATTTTTGATTTTTTTAATATTTTTATTTTAGGATGTGATATTGTGTTTTCTTTTCCTTTAATGCAAACTGTCAAATTTAACACGAACACTTTTTTTTTCTCATAAACTCATCAACTTTGATTTCACTTTGAGTAGTTTTCTTTTTTTTAACTTTTACTCTCTAATAATTCATTCTATCTTCTTCTGTAAGTCTCTTCTGTCCAGTATATCTTTCCCACTGAAATATCCCAAAATAAATGCTATTTAACCCTTTAGATACTAACCCGGCTGAAACTGCCTCTGGCTCTGTAGTACAAATGTCTTGTTTGCAAAAGTTCTGAATTAAAATCTTCCACCAAACCTTAGTCACAATTTATGTTCCTAACACTAGCTTAATCATAACTAAGTTATTTTACTAAATTCCTTGTTATATTTAAAATTAATTGAAAGAAACACAGAGCATCTCAACAGAAATATGGTAAGAAAAGGGTTAAAATATATATAATAGAGAAACAATTCTTAACCCTTTTGTTACTAACTCGGCTGAAACTACCTCTGGCTCTGTAGTACAAATGTCTTGTTTTCATAAGTTTTGAATTAGAATCTTCCACCAAACCTTAGTCACAATTTATGTTCCTAACACTAGCTTAATGATAACTAAGTCATTTTACTAAATTCTTTGTTATATTTAAAGTAATTGAAAGAACATCTCAACAGAAATACGGTAACAAAAGGGTTAAAATATATAACAGAGAAACAATTCTTAACCCTTTAGATACCAACCCAGCTGAAACTGCCTCTACCTCTATAATACAAATGTCTTGTTTTCATAAGTTCTGAATTATAATCTTCCACCAAACCTTAGTCACAATTTATGTTCCTAACACTAGTTTAATAACAATTAAGTTATTTTACTAAATTCCTTGTTATATTTAAAATTAATTGAAAGAAACACAGAACATCTCAACAGAAATATGATAACAAAATGGTTAAAATATATATAATAGAGAAACAATTCTTAACCCTTTTGATACCAACCTGGCTGAGACTGGCTCTGGTTCTGTAATACAAATGTCTTGTTTTCATAAGTTCTGAATTAAAATCTTCCACCAAACCTCAGTCACAAATTATGTTCCTAACACTAGCTTAATGATAACTAAGTTATTTTACTAAATTCTTTGTTATATTTAAAGTAATTGAAAGAAATACAGAGCATCTCAAAATAAATACAGTAACAAAAGGCTTAAAACACGTTCATGTATATTTAAACTTTGTTTGAACACACACATATTAACACACACAAAGTACACACTAAGCAAGAATTAAAAAAATAACTTTCCATTCTCTCTTGTAGTGACCTCTCTCTCTGTCAGCAACTACTAACCTTGCACATTAGCACTCTTTAATAAATAGAGTCGATTACTTTGTCTTTTGTGATCTGAGGTATCCATCAGCGGGTAATTGTTCTTATTGACTTTAGAGAAAGAGAAAAAGAAATCAATAGTTGGTGTCATTAATAACTTTTCCCAAGATCATTAACATAGAAAGCAGTGAAATAGATAAAAAATATATTGATTTTCTTTACTGTGGTTAAGGTCCTAGATTTTTAGGAGTGACGAAATTGATGTTGTTCTGTTTGTGCTTTTCTCTAAGGTATTAGCCATGTGTGGTTGCAGTTCATTTAAGTATAAAGAGGCTTAGCCTTTTTTTTTTAACTCTTTAGCAATTAAATCAGCCATATCTGGTTCAAATATTCTACTTATTCTATGTTCAAACCAGCCAGATCCAGCTCTCACATTCTACCATATAATGTTGACTAAAAATGAATGGCTTTGTGGTAAGAAGTTTGCTTCCCACCCACATGGTTCTGGGTTAAGTTCCACTGTGTGGCACCTTGGACAAGTACCTTCTCCTATAGCTTTGGGTCAACCAAGGCCTTGAAAGTGGATCTGGAGATGGAAACTCAAAGAAGCCCATCACATACACACACTTTATTATTAAAGCATATTACTCTACCTCTGGTATTTGAGTACTATTTTTTGCTCACCTTGTTTCACATTTATGTGCTTACTCTAGTACATATATATATATATATATATTATAATATCAAGGGCTATTACTGTGCTTAAAAGCCACACGCTTTAATGGGACTCTAAAGTCAAACTACTTCAGTAAGTACACACACGCTGGCTACTCAATAAAATCTTATATAGATTTTATCCTCATGTTTTATTTATAGATATATATATGTATGTGTGTATATATATATATATCTATATATATATATATGTGTATATACATATATATATATACATATATATGTGCCGTAAATATTGCCATCCGTTAGATAAAAAATTGTAGTTAGAATTAGTAGTTCTTTGACTGCTATTTCTAAATTTTCAGTATGTTGGTGAGGCAACTCATGCTGATCCCTATATATTTATAATTATAAATGGTTTACCGATAAAGGTTTTTTTGCATACTGAACTACTTGGCAAAATTGTTAATTATTAATTTTATTAACTAATTGGCAATTCTCTGCCCTATATATATATATATATATATATATATATATATATATATATAGAGAGAGAGAGAGAGAGAGATATATATATATATATATAGAGAGAGAGATATATATATATATAGATATAGATATATATATATACATATATATATTAGATAAATATAGCTATGGCTAGTCTATGGTGTGGCTATTACTCTACTGCTGTATAACTTAGAATGTGCTTCTCTTTCAGACTTATGATTTGCTGATGACAAATAATATTACAGAGGCATCAAGCTGTTAGATCAGGTTATGAAAGTTACGGAGAGGGTCATAGCTCAACTAATTAGGGAGCGAATCAATTTAGATGAGATGCAGTTTGGGTTCATGCCAGGTAAAAGCACTACTGATGCCTTATTTCTAGTGAGACAGTTGCAGGAGAAATACCTAGCCAAGGATAAACCTCTGTACCTGGCTTTCGTTGACATGGAGAAAGCCTTTGACAGGGTCCCCCGATCCCTTATCTGGTGGTCAATGAGGAAACTTGGGATAGAAGAATGGTTAGTGAGAGCTATGCGAGCCATGTACAGAGATGCTGCCAGTAAGGTGAAGGTTGGAAATGAGTACAGCAATGAATTCCGGGTAGAGGTAGGGGTCCACCAAGGTTCCGTCCTCAGCCCCCTCCTATTTATCATAGTCCTCCAGGCGATCACAGAGGAATTCAAGTCAGGTTGCCCCTGGGAGCTCCTCTATGCTGATGACCTTGCACTAATTGCGGAGTCACTATCAGAACTAGAGGAGAAGTTTCAAGTGTGGAAGCAAGGACTAGAATTGAAGGGCCTTCGAATCAACCTAGCAAAAACCAAAATCCTAATAAGTAGGAAGGTAGATAAAACACAAACCCCTTCAGGTAGATGGCCCTGCTCAGTATATAGAAAAGGAGTAGGTAGTAACTCTATAAGATGTACCCGGTGCAAGCTATGGACACATAAGAGGTGCAGCAATATCAAAGGCAGATTAACTACGAAGTTAGTTTTTGTATGTGGCAGATGTTCAGGTGCAATAAAGACTGTAAACAAACAGGAAACAACTTCTATCTCATTCCAGGGAGAAAAAACTAGAGGTAGTCGATAGCTTCCGCTATCTGGGTGACCAAGTTAGTAGTGGGGGCGAGTGCGCTGAAAGTGTAGCTGCTAGAATAAGAATAGCCTGGGCAAAGTTTAGAGAGCTCTTACCTCTGCTGGCGACAAAAGGACTCTCACTCAGAGTAAAAGGCAGACTGTATGACGCATGTGTACGAACAGCCATGCTACATGGCAGTGAAACATGGGCTGTGACTGCTGAGGACATGCGTAAGCTTGCAAGGAATGAAGCCAGTATGCTCCGCTGGATGTGTAATGTCAATGTGCATACCCGTCAGAGTGTAAGTATCTTGAGGGAAAAGCTGAACATAAGAAGCATCAGTTGTGGTGTACAAGAGAGACGATTGCGCTGGTATGGACATGTGGTGAGAATGAATGAGGATAGCTGCGTGAAAAAGTGCCACACCCTAACAGTTGAGGGAACCCGTGGAAGAGGTAGGCCCAGGAAGACCTGGGCTGAGGTGGTGAGGCGAGACCTTCGAACATTGGGCCTCACCGAGGCGATGACTACTGACCGAGACCTTTGGAAATGTGCTGTGCGTGAGAAGACCCGGCAAGCCAAGTGAGATCGTTGCCAGTGCCCCTGGACTGGCTCTTGTGCGGGTGGCACATAAAAGACACCATTTCGAGCGTGGCCGTTGCCAGTACCACCTGACTGACCTTCATGTGGGTGACACGTAAAAGCACCCACTACACTCTCTGAGTGGTTGGCATTAGGAAGGGCATCCAGCTGTAGAAACTCTGCCAAATTAGATTGGAGCCTGGTGTTGCAATCTGGTTTCACCAGTCCTCAATCAAATCGTCCAACGCATGCTAGCATGGAAAGCGGACGTTAAACGATGATGATGATGATGATGATGATGCATGGCTGTGTGGTAAAAAGCTTGCTTCCGAACCACATGGGTCTAGGTTGAGTCCCACTGTGTGGCACCTTGGGCAAGTGTCTTCTACAATAGCCTCAGGCCAACCAATACCTTGTGAGCGGATTTGGTAGACGGAAAATGAAAGAAGCCTGTCGTATATAACAGCAAAAGAGATCGATACAATAAGTACCAGGCTTTAAAAAGTACTGGGGTTGATACGTTCACCTAAAAGTTCTTCAAGGCATGGCCACAGCATGGCCACAGTCTAATGGCTGAAACAGGTAAAAGATAAAAGATAATATATATATATATATATATACTTTTTTACTCTTTTATTTGTTTCAGTCATTTGACTGGCCATGCTGGAGCACCACCTTTAGTCGAGCAAATCGACCCCAGGACTTATTCTTTGTAAGCCTAGTACTTATTCTATTGGTCGCTTTTGTCAAACCGCTAAGTTACGGGGACGTAAACACACCAGCATCGGTTGTCAAACGATGTTGGGGGGACAAATACAGACACACAAACACACACACACACACATACATATATATATACTTACCACACAGCCACTCCTCAGAGTAAGCACATAAATGTGAAACAAGGTGGAAAAAAGAGTACTCAAATACTAGAGTTAGAGTAATATGCTTTATTTAAAAGCAGCAAAAATATTACAAATGAGATAACGCATGATGAATTCAAAGCCAGAGGAGTGGCTATGTGGTAAGTAGCTTGCTTACCAACCACATGGTTCCGGGTTCAGTCCCACTGCGTGGCACCTTGGGCAAGTGTCTTCTACTATAGTCTCGGGCCGACCAAAGCCTTGTGAGTGGATTTGGTAGACGAAAACTGAAAGAAGCCCGTCGTATATATGTATGTGCGTTTGTGTGTGTCTTTATCCCCCCACCGATGCTGGTGTGTTTACGTCCTCGTAACTTAGCGGTTCGGCAAAAGAGACCGATAGAATAAGTACTAGGCTTACAAAGAATAAGTCCTGGGGTCGATTTGCTCGACTAAAGGCGGTGCTCCAGCATGGCCGCAGTCAAATGACTGAAACAAGTGAAAGAGAGATGAAAGAGTAAAGCATTACATTTAACAGGATGAACTGAATGCTAAAGAATTAAAGTGTTTGTCCTACTGACAACATTAATTTCTTTGGCTCAGTTAGAAGGCTTAATTTATTTTCGCGTAATCTATATATATAAAAATGAGAATGTGTGTCTCTGATGTCTGTCTGTCTGTGTGTGTGTGTGTGTGTGTGTTCCCCTAAAACTCGAGAACTACACAACCAATTTCATTCAAATTTTACACATGTCTTACTTAGGGTTCCGGTTGTGTTTTAGTCAAAAAAAATTTTTTTACTTCTTGCATAGTTCGAGCCCACAGCAACATCATATTTCCTCCACTATTTAAGTATTACGTGTCAAAAGTGAAACAAAAACACTCATGTCAAATACTTTCACTTTAAAAATGAAACTATTCCACTAACTGAAACAATCAGATTTCGATACTGTAATGACAGATACTTTCAGAGAGAGAGAGAGAGAAAGAGAGAAGAGAGAGAGAGAGAGAGAGAGAGAGAGAGAGAGAGAGAGAGAGAGAGAGAGAGAGATGTATATGTATACATATAGATGTATATGTACACGTTATTCCTCTAACTGAAACAATCACATTTCGATACTGTAATGACAGATACTTTCAGAGAGAGAGAAAGAGAGAGAGAGAGAGAGAGATGTATATGTATATATATATATATATATAGATGTATATGTACACGTATATGTATAGATATATATGCATACATGTATATGTATACATATGTGTAGATGTATATATATATATATATATATATAGATGTACATGTAATATGTACACATATATACATATATATACATGCATACAGATATCTATACATATATACACCCATCACACACAAACACATGCACACAAACACATGCACACAAACACACACATTAGTCATTTGTTTTCTTATCCAAAACTACGTCAAAAGTACTGAACGGATCTTTATGAAATTTGGAAATTATATTCTATGTATAACGGCCATAACTCCCATGAAAATTCATATATTTTTGATGTTGATGAAATTTTAACCCGAACATAACAGATGAGCATTATTTGTAATTCAACGGTACAACAGTGTAAGACTACCCTTTCAGATATACTTACATTGTGATTTCTGCAATGTGGTGCATAAATTGTCAAGTAAATGAGACGCATCTTTGCCTCCACTGATTCACTTGCAAAGTGTTGAGTAAAATTATTTCGTTGCAGACCTCCTTTGAGTCTTTTTATTATCACTGCGACACACATAGTCCCCAGTTGGTAACATTGATTTCAAGGCCTTCCCAGATGAGAGACTGGTTATTCTAAGACATTTATCGATTGTAAATTTTGTCTGCAATTTGGAAATTATATTCTATGCATAACGGCCATAACTCCCATGAAAATTCATATATTTTTGATGTTGATGAAATTTTAACCCGAACATAACAGATGAGCACTGTCTGTAGCTGGTCTTCTCTTGGAAGAGCCCCGCTTCTCACATGGACAACTGTATGTTGGCTGCTCAAGGGTGGACAGCAAAAAAAAAAACCTATTTGCATATGCTCCACAAGGGAAAACAAGGAACATTGTTTACAACGAGGTGTTATAATCACAACAGCAAGAAAATATGTACATGATCACCTTCTTTTACGAAACTTCATTGACTTTCATATATTTATATTGATATACATATATATACGTGTGTTTGGGTGCGTGTGTGTGTGTATATATATATATCTCTATATATAAAGATGAGAATGTGTGTCTGTCTGTCTGTGTGTCTGTGTGAATCCCTAAAACTCGAGAGCTACACAACTCTCTTTTACAAACCCAGTGAAAATACATATATTTCATATGTCAAAGAAATTCAATCAATACATATAACACCAAAGTTAAAAACATTCCCAACAATTCCACAATCCCCAACCTCCAGAGCTATTGAAGAAACTGTTATCATCAACTGACCAAGATTCCTAACATTTGCAAAACAAAATTAGACAATACGACGCTGTACTACAGATGACATCATTTGGAACCACAAGAAATTTAACTGAGGCAGCATTCATCCAAACTTTCAAGATCCAACCTCAGATTTATCATCGCATTGTCTCTCTACTACCTCTGTCAAATGAATCACCAAAATTGGCCTTTCATTATTTATAATCTGTACCTGTTTGTTTGGTTACGAAATAAGATACACAAAAACGTGTTTCTGAATTACGTGTATTTACTTTATATATATATGAGTTGAAAACTTTCTTCTAGTATTCCACTTAATATCTATGTTCCATGCTGGCATGGATTGGAGAGTTATTAATGTAGAAATATGGTATCGTAGCTACTAACAGTTGAGGGTTGCGTAGTCTAGACGGCGTTTTTAGATTTCATTATTCTCTTGAACCCGGGCAACGCCGGGTGTTTCTGCTAGTTGTTAATAAAACATTGGTATTTCCATATCTTTCCAAATGATATTAGCAGTTAAGTAAGTGCAAATGACATCAACTGTAGACTGAATTGAAACTGTTGTGCAGTCTCAATTCTACTGTGTTCACTATGTAAACAATATAAAACTGCGTGGCATGCAGGTGGAGATGTTTTGCTGCTGCTGTTTTGGTGCCACCTATTTGGCATCACTGATTCAATGCTGACTTGTTTGATATCAGATGTTTCCATGTTTCTTTTATTTTGTCCGTCCTCCCTCCCTCTGTCTGTCTGTCTGTCTCTCTCTCTCATACACACACTCTCTCTCTCTCACACACACACACACTCTCTCTCTCTCTCACACACACACACACACACACACACACACACACACACACACACACTCTCTCTCTCTCTCTCACACACACTCTCTCTTTCTCTCTCACTCTGTTTATGTGTGTGTGTGTATGTGTGTGTGTTTGCCTCAGGTTGCAAAAGACAGCTGGATTGTCTAGTCTAGGGGTGGGCAACTCCTGGCATGCTTGCCAAACATGGCACGCCAATAACTTGTCATGTGAAACCCTGTTTCTAGTAACCCTCCAGTTAACAATTTTCTCTCAATAGTATATAGCAACTTTTTATTGCCCAGATACATTTTACGTTACAAATTAGGCCTACCTTTATTTAACAATCTCCTCCTAGACCCAACCAGTGTTTTGGTATTCGTTGACAAGACAACTGTCTCACCTACCTATTCAAAATTTCTCTCGATGCACACTGCAGCAGTGATGTCATCATTATGCCATATTCCTGTTATGCTGAACAAAGGAAAGTGGGTAAGCGAATGAATGGTAAGCAAACACTGGGGCTTTTTAAAGAATTTAACATATCGGAAGGGCTTCCTTTGACAGTCAACACACTTTCTTGATGTAGGGATTCAGCTGTGCCTTACGAATCAAGTTGACTGCTGTAAGTTATGATTAATACATTATGCTCTATTTGTCAATACTTGCTCTGTTATTTTGTTTGGGAAATATTTTTAGTTTATTGCATTTATGCTGTATCCATAGGCCTCAGCACTCACGTAACTAGGGTGTGTGCCAGCCAGAGTGGTCCTTCTGTTTGCTGTCCCTGGACCCCACAAACAATGCATATTGGCCAAAGCAATAACCTGCAACAGGATGAAAAGTGCCACCCCTTTAAAAGTGCTGCCCCTAATGCCCTCACCCAACTACACTAGTGGGCCTCAGTGGCATATTTAGGGGTGGGGGACATCAGAATGGTTTTATTGTATCTTGTGACTTGAGTGACTGTAGGTTTGAGTTGATACCAATCTTGTGTGACAACAGGTTTGATTATGCTGCCTATACAAGTATAAAACATGTTCCATAGTATGTATATCTGGTCAGATTAGAAATCCTTGTAAGAATAGATTTTTTTTTCTTTTGTAATACAGATCTGATCTACATATTAAATGTAAGTTGAAAAATATACTTACCTTTATGCAGTTCTTCCGTGATTTCCTATCGTGTTATTTGTTATGACTTATGAATACAGTAAATATACTTATACAGTTTGTATACAATAATATCATGACTTTTTCGACAATTTCTAATACATAAGCCAGTACTGTTTTGTAATTTTTATTACACAGATCATTTGATGTCCGTCGATGTACGAGTGACTAAATCGTATTTAGAGGGCCGCAGGTCAACACTGCTAAATTCAGCTCACATGTAAGTCTGGGTACAGTTAGTTGACCATGGTAATGTTTTCATCATAGTTGTTGTGTGTACATTGTGCATTGTGTACATTGTGCATGTATTGCATATATATAAAATTATGCATACACCGGATTGTTATCTCGAGCTTGAACTGTTGCACATGTCATCACTTCTTGAAATGATTTACTGTAAGCATCAAATTATTCACGGCCATAAAATTTCTTGCTTTGTTGCATGCTTTGTCTTTACTGATCTTTGTGCCGCACCCATCCTACCATTTTGTGGGGATGGCAAACTAATTTTGTTTTTTACTATAATTAAAAAAACTAATGAAAAGTAAAGTAGTTTGACCAAACTCATTAATCCCTTAATGACATTTTACTTTTCTTCTTCCTTTTTTGCATATATCATTATCTCATGTGGAGGCGCAATGGCCTAGTGGTTAGGGCAGCGGACTCGTGGTCATAGGATCGCGGTTTGGATTCCCAGACCAGGTGTTGTGAGTGTTTATTGAGCGAAAACACCTAAAGCTCCACGAGGCTCCGGCAGGGGATGGTGGCGAACCCTGCTGTACTCTTTCACCACAACTTTCTCTCACTCTTTCTTCTTGTTTCTGTTGTGCCTGTAATTCAAAGGGTCAGCCTTGTCACAATGTGTCACGCTGAATATCCCCGAGAACTATGTTAAGGGT